>NC_087475.1:58446890-58749920 GCF_036417665.1 Passer domesticus | reverse complement strand
CCAGTAAAAATAGTTAACTTATTTAAAATTAGCATAATTTTAGATTTAAAATACAGATTTGGAATTTATTACTCATTCTGCTCCTTTAAATTAATAACTAAATTTCACATAAGCTTGTACTTTTACTGCACTTGCTATCAGATTTATGGCATATCAAAGTACTTTTACAGAATCAGCATCTTACATTTCCACTCTAGTTCAAACATCCAGCATACCCAGATACAGTGATAGCTGATGTCCATCTTCAAAACATCTATTTAAAATATGCAAAACACTCTGAATACTTAAAATTTATGACAGTTTTTTGTGAATTAAATCAGTTATTATAGTATCTTTGTTGTTTGTGTGCATTTTTAAATATCTGTTTATAAGGTAATATTCTTTATAAGGTAATATTCTGAAGTCAAAACAAATCCAGAGTAATAATCAGGTAAGATATAGGCTTAAGTATTTATATCTCTGTGTTAATCCTCCTTTTCTCTGATTTTTAGTTATCATATCTAAAGTTTTAGATGGCACACTGAATGGTATATTAATTATTATGCAGTACCAGAATACTGAGTTATTTAATTTTAAAATTTCATAGATACCTTTTAAAATTTTTGGGTCCAAAGTGATCAATGGTCAATATATATTTAGTTAAATAAATTACAGAGCTACATTTGGAACTTGAAATAGAATTCCACTATAAAAAAACAACTTTTAGGCTTTTATTTTGTGTGTTCTTTCATAGCATTTCCATATCAAATTCTTAAAGTTCTGTTACCGATGGTGAAATCAGCAATAGCAAAAGACAACAGCATGTAGGTTGAGTAGTGTTGAGTAAAAAAAACCCCAAGTTTATTAAGAATATGTGGTCATTCAAGAGCAATATTTTCTCTAAAACATTAGTACGCTGGTCGTTGTTTTGCTCAGTGTATCTTTGAGGATGGAGCTGTAAATGGCTGCAGCAGATAAACTATGAAGCTAACTGTGGAATTCTGTTTATAAATTTATGTATTTTAAAGATAGAACAGGTCTCCTTGTGAATACTTACCTGGTCTGCCTGTGCTAGTTACAGCTGAAGTGAATGACAAGATTTTGATTCTTCTCATGACACTTATTCCTGTATCCACTGAATGCAGTGGTGGTTGTTATCATTGGCTTTGTTAACATACAGATTCAGTTCCTCAGAGCCATAGAAATCCGAGAGTGTCCCCAGCCATGACATTTTGCAAAATGTAATTTGGCTTCTGACCCCCAGTTTCATTTCACATTTGGATCCCCAAACGTTTCTTTCAGTCAATTCTGAGTTATCATACCACATCACTCATATCAATGTTCCTACCATGCATTTCCTTCCAAACCTCAGTGCAAAAGTTTACTTGACCTCTCCTCTGCTCTCTGCATATAAACCAATTTTATTTGCAGGTTCTCTGTGTTTAAGAAGTCTCATGAGTGGCACACAGTCTTCTAAACTGCATCTACAAAGGCTCAGAGATGATTATGGTAGCAAATATTCTAGACTCAATTAAAAGTAATCTATTAAAACAGTCTTCTTGACTATAGGTGTAATAATGTATATATGTGTACTATTTGAAGAAGTGCTAACTACTTACTGCTCATAACAGTTATATTTATTATTGTAGTTCTGAGTCTAAATATAAGATATACTACTAGTAAAATTAACAGAAAATGACACAAGTAGGAGAACTGAGCTTTTAACATCCACTGCTATAGCCAGGAAGAAAAATTATTATAGGACAGAAAAAATTCTGTGATTTGTAACAAGCAGCTATTCAACACAGATGACTGCTGTTGAAGTCGCTGTGGGTGTTTTGTATTCTGAATGACTTCAATATGATCCCTTTGAATATGCCTTTATTTCTTAACATTTCTTTTGGTTGCACTACTGGCTTTAAGTGCCTTTATAGTATTCAATGTATTCAATTTGTAAGCAGTAAGACCAGGAAATAAACAGTGAGGTGCCCCATATAGAAATTCAACACATTCATACCATACACTACATACACCAGTCAAAAGATTATTTCTTGCTATCATTCTTTATGAGGTCCATTAAATAAACCTTTCATAAAAGTAATTAGGATTCCATAGAGCCTAACAAAGTTGATCTATGTCTGTCCACCTTAAGGACTAAAACCTAACACTAAGGGCTCCCCACAGAGACAAGAAGAGGAAAAAAAAGTAGCATTCTCTTTATTGGTTCAGGATATTGTTTAATAGAAAACAGTCACTATTTGTAGCTACAGAGATGTACAAATGTACATATGCTTAAATGCAATCAGGTAAAACCCATCTCTTTCTGGGTAATTACAATGTCCGAAAATGAAATAAGACATCCCATGAAGCTTGTGGAAGGGATTTCCATGATGAGATTTGCCAGAAATCACATGCCAAGATACTTGTAGATACTCAATCTACACTTCTGAAATGTTCACTAAGAGGATATTAGATGTTTAAATTTTCTAGTGAAAACAGTATCTATTGTGCCACTGCTGGTACTTATCTCTGATTTCAAAATTTTATCTTAGTCATTGCATTAAGATGGGTGAAGTTAAGTGTTATTAATAACTGATGTTCATTTTCTTTTATGAAATGTGTGTAAAAGTTTATCTTTAAAGAATATTGTGATCATAAATTAATTAGAACCTGTTAGAAGATGGGATACTGGTTTAAGTGCGACTAAAAAATGTGTTTAATACAATTGTCATTATTCTCAAGCTTACCATAATATTTCAGGGTTGTCTGTCCTGAATTTCTACTTTTTCCTTAAAATGGAATGTGTATTTTATAAAAAACTTCATATTTTTCTTAAAAATAATCTGTTAAAAATTACTGTCATCAGACATTATGCCATCACTTTCTATTTCGTCTTATGGCAGTCTGCAGGATTAAAACTGATGCAAAACTTGACACACCTCACCCTCCCCCCTGCCAATTCTGGTTTGGTTTTCATGGTTTGGATTTCTTTCATGAATCCAAAATCTCACTGAAATCAGTGATGATTAAACAAATGGTGTGTACCTTTTGTTCCAGTACACACTAGCCTCAGAACCTGCAGTCAAAGGGAAAAAACAGGCATTGTTTTTCTCCAAATCACAGTCTGATATTCCTGTACTCTGGTAATGCAAGATAATAAAGTTCTTTCCTATCAGTAAACCTGCAAAAAATGACATATGCAATGAGTTGATTTGGAGTCTACCTAAATAATTGTCCTGCCTCTTCTCATTGTTGGCTTATATGTTCCAAAAAATGTGCATTTCAGTTTGTGGTTTTCTCACCTTCTCATTCTGTGTTCAATTATTGAACAGCTGATAAAGAAAGAAGGTATCTTGAAAGAAGTAGCTGATTAACCTATGCCCTTCAACCTTTAAAGAGAAATATTAAAAAATTACATAATGGAAAAAAATTCTATGAATTGTCAATACAAGGGATAATAATAGCGATAAAAAGCTGCTTCCCTTGGTACATCAGTCTTTCAATGCATGAAAGGCACCATGTACCTGTTATTTAAGTTGTAGTCAATCCATACATAGTAGGGCAATGATAGCAGTGCAAGCTGCTGTCAATTTTCAGCATCAACATCCATCACATAAAGCTATTATATATGCATCTATTATTTGGTTTATTAGAAACAAAGTCATTGCAATAGAAATTTGTCATAAGATCAATGTTAGAAAATTAATTTCTTGGCTTCACCTCAGTGTTTACAGTGTTTGGTAGCAGGAGACCACTGTTTTTTGACAGTCTTCTATAGTGGTGGCAATATCTCTTAATTTGAGATCAAGCACAGTACATGTCCTTTAGATTTTTTATTATTTATAGATTTTTGCATTAAAGTTACTATGAGCAGGTTCAATGAAACACAAGGTACAATGAAATACTATTTGTTTCAGTCCTTTATTGCAAACCTGACTGGTCACATATTTGCATTAAACTGTTTCATGCTCTGTCTTATCTCTACTGCCCTAGAAATGCAAAAGTACACAAACACTAGAGCATTTGTTTATTAAATATATACCAAGTCTTCTGCCTGTCTTCAGCTGATACAATGAATGAGTGTAGGAGTTACTGACATGAGAAATTTTTTTTTAATTTAGCCAAGTATCAATATAACGTATTTGCCTACTGAATTATTCTCATTGATGACTGATATAAATTAAAGAAAATTTTATATGTGTGAATATTTGTCATAGACAAAGCTTTTACATAAAACCTATGGATTTTAAGGTGTTTGGTGGATTTTACTCCCTCCATTCTGTTTTTTTCAGTTGTGTAAAACAATTACATACCCTCATATGGAAACAAAGAACACAACTATAAATAAAATTACATTTGATTTTTTTTCTCACAATGTCAGTTTTTAAATGTCAACATTAACATTAATTTCTGTTGACTACTGATAAAACAAGACTCTGCTGAATTTCAGCTCTAGTTGGGAAAAGCTCCAGTGACTGGTACACGCTTGGTTTGTCTCCACCCTGGAAAGGAGATGATAGGAAATTCAGTAATATGGCACAGCTTGGTGTTGTCAGCAAACTTGATGAAACTGCATTCAATCCCACTGTCCACATCATCAACAGAGATCCCAAATAGCTCCGAACCTGATACAGACTTCTGAGAAAGAAGTCACTGGTCTCCCTGTGACTCTCAATAAGCAATAATTCTAGGTATTCTTTCCTATTGTCAGCTTTTTCTATATATTTTGAAAATATATAGAAAAAAATTGGTGAAGAAAACATTTCACAGAATCACAGAATCACTAGGTTGGAAGAAACTTTCAAGATCATTGAGTCCAGTAGATGCCCCAACACCTCAACTAAACCATGGCATTTCTGTGTCCTTAGATTCTCATCTTAAAATTGTTGTAGGTATTTCCTTTCATAGTTTATCATTAACTTCTAGACTAGTAACTCATTCTTAAATATCAATTTTGAACCCCAGAAATGGAGTAGAGGAACCACAAAGAGTTAAGCAATTTTATTATAATTTAAGTTTTTAATCCATTTACTGTTATCAAATTTAATACAAGCAAAAGCAAAAAATCCTCCACAATACATAAATAAATTACTACAAATATATAGACGAACCAAAAGCTGTGATGAATCATTACTATTCATTGGAACCTTTATTACTATGTTGATTGTTACGATGTTAATTAAAGGGTAATTCATATATTGGGTAAAATTATGTGATCACTGTAAATTGAATTTTGCTGGAAATTGCAATAGATAACTCTGTTTTCCTGTCTTTGGTATCAATTAATCTTATTTCATTGAACCTTGAGTAGATTTGTCCCTGCCACAAGTTACCCTGACAAGGAAATTGTCAAAATATTTCAAAAGTGTTAGTGAAGTAAAGATTACCAAACAGAATTTCAAAGACCCAAATTTTTCACATTTTTCGTAGAACACCCAATGAATGGAGAGGATTTATCTTATGGAGGTTTCATCTTTTTTGTGATAGCAGTGCTACAAGCTTAAGGTAAATTTCCTTTCCCATTCACGAAAGTTTGTTCAGTTACATCTAATGAAATTGCTAATGTCAGCAACATAGATGGAAAATAACATGACTGCAAGCCCAGCAACACATTATGACTGGTAGCTGTAGCATTTACTGTACCAAAATTATTTCTATATTGACCCAAAAGAGCATTTCTGTGCTATTTATAAATTCTGGGAAAATAGTACAAGCCTTGTTAATTCAAATCAATAACATATTTTCAGCCTGATATGTACTTCAAATATGTGTTTGCCACTAAAACTGAAGAGAAAATTAGTTGGGGTGGGTTTTTTTCAACTGAACGATTTGACTCAACCAATCCACAATAATGCAAAAGGCTTTTTGAGATGGATACTACAAGTGAGAACTGGGAAATTTGAGCTAGTTCTTAATAGCTCACATCTCAGAAACTAAATGTTTGTTTTTTTCAAGAGTTCAGTTATAATGAGGATCTCACCTGAGTAGATTTTGAAAATCTGTCTGCTTTTTATGACACTGTAACTAGAGCTGCACCTACTTTTATGTTACAACTTTCAGACACAGTGACATGGAATCACAAAGATTCATTTCTGCAATCCTCTGTTGTTTGTTTGGGTTTTGTTTTTGTTGTTGTTGTTTTTTTTTTCTTTTCCCTTGATTTACCTAGTTAAGTGGCATGGTTAAGATAAAACAAAAGGGGAAATAAAAAAAAATAAAGGGAGGAATTCTTAAAGCCAATAATCTGTTTTAAAGTTTTAGCAAAAGTTTCCCAGACACCAGTGGGTATCAGTATGCATACTGCCAAAATAAAATATTAATGAAACTGATGGTCATGAATACACTGTGTAATGTAACACAGTGCAGGAAATCCCCTAACCAGCTCTCAGCCAGCCTAAACCTCTATCTGAAGTGACACACTGTCATAGGGAGATGCTAGCTCAGATCCTGAAACAACATTGAAGTGTCAGCCTTATACAACACCATAAGAAATCATCTCAAAGATAGGAGGAATTGGCTTGCTGCAGCTCTGCTAAAATGACTATACTCATCATAGGTCTACAGCTAACTCTTTCTCTGATATACTGGGAAAGCTCTGCCCCACTTGCAGCACAGACAGCTATAAGATATTCCATAAAACCAGCACACATTAGGAAAAAATTATGTAATTTCAACAAAAAAATAGACTTCTATTTCAGAATACTGCACAATTGCATAGCAATATGGTAAAATAATTAATATCACATGGTGGCAACAAATAAAGTTGCTGAAAAACAATTACTTCATAACCTCAAGTTTTTGGTCTCTGGATAATGCTTAAGCATAGAAGAAATAAACTAATCACATAATTGCTCTCACATTATACAGTTGTTCCCACATAAAGTAGTTGGCACTCAACTAACTAATCAGGTGTGATTACAACTGCAGTATTATTGAATACTTAAAAAAGAAATCTTCTTATAAATTTTTGGAAATTAAATATGAGCTCTTAAGTAAAGAGCAAAGAAAATAGCATGGAATAAACATTTTTGGCAAGCAACAAGTCTGAAAGTGAATGTTTGGATTCCAGGATGGAGTGGTGTAAACAACGGATTCATTTAAAATTCACTGCTCAGGCCAAATTAAAGGAAAATTGCCAGGAGAAGTGAAATAGATATATATCAGGGTTTGGACAATAAAGAAACAGAAACAAATGCAAGAATAGGTGCTCTGAACATATCTTCCTACTCAATATGAAAATCTGTTTAATTTTTGATCTCCTTTTTCTCAGTTTTTGCTCAAGTATAAGTGAACTTGAGAATGAAAAGTATTTTTTAAAAAACCCTGACATTTTTTTAAGGTGAAAAAAATTGGAGATTCTACACCATCTGTTAGAGAATTTTGTAAATAAAGTTTGTCATCATGTTTTGAATCCTGAACCCAGTTATTGCTAATACTTTAGCTGAAATTATTAATTGAATTCCATTCAGACGTAGAGATAGTTTCCATTGTTCCATGTAGTAAAATTTTTGTAATAACAATTTAAAGATCAAAACATTACTAATAGTTCTAATACCTATTCTACAGAATTTGCAATAGTATATTAACAACCTGATCTCTATCTCTCTGGCAATTTTATGCTTTTATTCATAGAACTTGTAGGCTACCTGCAGACAAAAATCTGTTTAAGCAAAGTGCCCAGGTGTGAAAGTTTACATCTGACTACTTTCCCTGCAGTCTCTCACAGCCCCCAGCTTCAACACTATTTGACCCTGAGGTGTGTAAGTTAAGCAAGATTTATTTCAAAGTAACTGTATTTCTAAACAGGTACTTTTTACCAGAATAATGTATTTTAGCTTTCATGTTTTTTAAATATGTGGTCTACATTTATTTTATTTAAACATTTCCTTAAATTGTAGCAAAATGACCCCCTTGTTACAGAGGCATACAGAGGCAAGTAATTTAAAGGCACAACTGTCTTTAGTTACCTGCATAGTTCTTATTAATATCTATCCAGTGGACCTGTGCTAAGGTCCATTCAGCACCAAAATAGTATGATCTTGCTACTATGTACCTAGGCATATAAAAACATTCAAAACATCAAGAAAATTCTCGCAAAAAAATAACAAAATAAAATAAGAAATGCAGAAATAAAATCTACACTGTTATGACTTTTAAAAACTTATCTTTGGTGAAAAAGCAAAAGGGACAGCCAGTGTAGATAATCTGTCAGTCCAAAGGTGTACAACAAAGTCAGAGGGAGTATGGTATCTAATTTCAATATTAACAGTTTGTCTTTTATATAGATAGCTAGTCATGATTAAAAAAATAAATTAGTTTTGTCTAAAAATATAAATAATAATTTTATCTTTTTATATTATTATAAATATTTTAATGATATTTATATTTTCCTGTATAATTCTTACAAAAATAAGCTACTTAAAATTTATTTTGCAGTGAATGTATTTAATTTTTTTTTTTTTAATGGTGTTATATAGAAAAAGGAAACAATAGAAACCCATGAAAAGTTATGAAGCTTAGAACACAAAAAAGACATTGTGATACATTATTCTGTTGTTTTGGGGGTTTTTAGAAAGGAATTTTACAGACTTCCACAAAGAACAAAGACCACAGTCTTAGGCAGAAAAATTCAGTAGTTTTACTAAAAGCTACAGAGATACACTAGTTTACAGAGCTGAAAATCAGTACAATATTATTAAAAAAAAAACAAACATGGTAATATGAATCTCAATATTTAGATTATCTTCAACTTTATACAAATCTACACAATGTATAGCATAATCAAGGCTAATTGCAGTAACAGCCATAAGTTTTTACTCCCAATGCCTCATAAAATATTTTATCATTATTATATGACATGATAAAACTAAGTCTTGGATAGGGCAAAGTTTTATTGTACTTTTGGGTAAATAATAGTGAATGGGTTACACACTTGTGTCTGATTTATAACAGGAAAGTTTATTGTCTTTTAGTTTTTTATTTACCTCACTTGTTTGCTCACAAGTATGTAAACACTACAAAGCAGAATAGAAAAATATTTTTTCAGAGTAAAAAAACCCAGAGGATAATATTATAAATATAATATTAATTTTATATTTTTCAAATATAATGTCTAAATTTTCTAAATATCAGTTTACCAACTGTGGTGGTGAATTAGTTGTGTTTAAATAAATTATCTCATTTTAGGTCCTAATTACCCATGTAAAAAGATTAAAATAAAATGTAAAGATTGAATTAATCTACTGTAATTCACCCAGAAGGTTGATTTGGAGGCTAGGTAGGGCTAAAATCTCCAAGGTTCCTCTTTCAAATAATTTAATAGTGGTCTCATAGTTACCAAATTAAAACAAGAACATAAAACAAAGGTCTTTGATGTCTCTTAGGTTATATGCAGTTTGTAAAGCAGTGACCTGCTTTTCAAAAAATTTCATTAAAGATTTGAGTTGCTAGAAAATATTTCATATAATTAAGCTATTTAAAGCTTTTCATAGCTATTCATGTTTTTTTACAGTAAAGGAGAGGTCTTTTAAAGTGCCTCTGTGGTAAATGTTCACTCTGGGATTGTCATTCTCTGGAAAACTCCAACTCCCACATACATAGAGGCAATGTTTGCCAAAATGAGTTAATTCAAGTTCATTTTTCAAATTAATCCAAACAACCTATGTTTCTGAAGCTGCCTTAGAAAACCACAGGCTAAAATCTATGGAGTGAGCAACTTTCTGAAGAGAGAAGGAGGCAGTTTGTTATCTAGTGAAATTTCCTGAGTAGCAGGAACAGCACACCTTCCAGAATCTGTACTTTCCCAAAACCTGTACATATTTCTTTTTCTGAAGAAAAGGCAAACACTGATCACTAGCCCTTCTCCCTGTTGCTGTGTTAGTTTGGAAACCCATTAACACTTTTGTCAACTGAATCTCACCTGTTCTAAGCAGTCCTTGACACTCAGAAATGGATCTGTGACTGTGGAAGCCATCCCCTGCTATCAACACCAGTCCAGTAAACTGATTTTGACGCACAGAATCTCTTAATTCCTTCTCAAGCCTTTCTATTTCACTAGCAAGAGCAAAGAAAAAAACCCAAAAAACATGGCCTCTATGTCCTTAGACAATTTTCTCCCATGTGCCATATACGAAGAGCACAGGAAAGCACTCACCTTTATTCCATGAGTTTAAGAACTGGATTTTAAAATTTGTTGCCTGAAAATGCAATGCATTACATGTCTTGACCAAAAAAAAAAAATAAAAAAAAAAGAGAACACCAGAGCTAATTATGAGATCTGGAGCCAGGAAACTAATTCTTTAATTCTTTAATTTTTAGCAACTATAATCTTGTCTGATATTATTTAAGATCTCATTCTTTGCTCATGACTCTCAGTCGCATCTGGGGTACTTCACAGACCCTTGTTCAGGCCAACAACTTCAAACCCCCGTGGAATAAAAAGAGCCTCAAATAAAGTTTGCAGTTCTGGGTGAGTATTCCAGTGAGAAGGCTATTATGTAAAAAACAGGTCTCTCTCTTTAGTCATAAAAGTGCTTGACAGTTTCTGCATCTGAATATAAGGCACAATTGGAAAGTAGGTTTGTGTGTTTATTTAAAGATTGATTCTACTCAGGCTTAATTTCCAGGACTCATCTCCACCTTAGTTAGATGGATCTTAGCCGAGCTCTTGCTAGGTGTCACTGTTTTCCAGACTGGAGTGTTTCACTTTGTAAATACAATTTAATTTATTTGCATCTAAATGCATGACTTCCCTTTCTGCTATATTGAACCAGATATTGTTTGATTATGTTCAGCCTGTCAAGTGATCCAGATAAATTTGTAGAGTAATATATCCTCTTTATTATTTACTACTCTCTCAATTTTCAAACCATTTACAAATTTCATCAGTAATGATTTTATGATTCCTTTTTGGTCATTGATAAAAGTACTTCACAGCATGAAGCCAAGAGCTGAACTGAATGAGATCTTACAGAAAAATAGAAGCTCCAGTATTTTTAATTTTGGGACTTTTTCAAAGATAGTAATGTAAAAAACATGTTTCCCTTGCATGAACTATTATTAAAAAGAAAGAATTACTTTTTATCCATATCTATATAAAATTAATGAAATTATGAATTGGCAACAAAACAATGAATGCAAATATTTTCTTTAATTATTGCCTTGTATTTGTAGTTCTTCAAATGGTGCATTAATTAATCTTTCCATAGTTTGTCTTTATTTTAGAGTAGAAACCTCATGTGCAGGGGAAAGAGGAAAAAAAAACTCCAGAATTCTGAAGTGTGATTTTTACTTGCTTAAGAACTAAGTACCTCAATTTTGAGTATATCTTATTTTTAAACAAAGGGATTTGAATTTATAGAGATGTTTTGAACAGTATTTCACAGATCACTTTTATTACATATACTGTCAAATTGGAAAGGACAATTAAAATTTAAAAATCTCAAGTGCCTCTTTTTCAACAGCAAAATAAAAAATAAAAACAATTATATATTCTATATGCAAACCAGAGGGCAAATGCAAACTTGCATCTACTTTAGTGAACCAGATTTCATTTATAAACACAAATACTCTTCCAGAATTGTGAGTTCAGGAATAAGCAGCTAAATGTGAAAAAGAATGAAATGTTAAAAATATTTCCTCACAATCATATTAAGTTAATTGAATGATAATTTATGTCACAAACATATCTGCCGAGTTGCTGTCCGAGGTTTTTTCTCTACTCCCCCGGGCGGGGGAGGAGGCTGCACCGGCCGAGCTGTGGCACAGCAACTGACAGCCGGGGGGCACTGCCCAGATGCGCCGGGGGCGTCCGGGCAGCGCCTCAGCAGGAGGCAGCAGTGATCAGCAAGAAGGCGAAGGAGAAAAGAGGGACCCGAATCAGGGCAAAGTCCAGAGTGCTTTAATGTCTCCAGGGAACGCCAGCCGAGTCGGGACCACGAGGCAGGGGTACAGCCGATTATAAAGGGACGGAACATAGAACATTTCAACCAATGAGAGAGAACTTGGGACGGAACAAACCCGTGACAAACATGCCGGCTCGCCAATAGGGAATGTGACAGGGAGGGACCCTTGTTCCCGATCCAGTCACCCACCGAGGAGGGGAGAACTTTCTGGAAATAGGGAAGGGGACAGTGGCTGATGGACAGGAACTCAGGGAGGGATTGACAGAGGGTAACCAGGGGAACAGGGGTGGAGACAAAAAACTGATACTCTCAAAAGGAGGGGTTGCCAGGGGAGGTGGGGGGGGGAACCCTAGGACCGAACCATTATAACTTTAGGGGGAAACGGAAGAAACCAAATGAACCCTGCACCACAACATCTCCCTCTTCTTTGTTTAAAATAAAAATAAAACTGAAATTGTCCTTAAACTGGTGTAGTAACTGAAAACCATAGGGAGGATTGAGGGGCTTGCTCCCAATGCGTCTTTTCACAGGAAGGTTCTTCAGGGATGAGAGCAGGGTCAGCAGGAGCCTCAACATGGTTGATTTGGGGGGTTGAGGCAAACAAAATTCTGGTCAGTAACTTATAGATTATGCAGAAACCAAAAATTAAACAGAGCAAAACGAAGATAATAATTAAAATGGTACGAATGATGGAGCCCACCCAGCCTGTCACTCCCATTTTGGATAGCCAGTCCCCCAACCAGTCCGAGGTCTGTTGTCGGATGTTGTTGACGTCCTCGGACATCTGGCGGATGGTGTGTCTGGCGTCCTCGGCTCGTGACGACAGGTTCATGCAGCAGAGCCCCTCGAACTCCTCACAGTGATGGTTGTGGAGTAACAAAAGGAAATCGATTGCCGCCCTATTTTGGAGGGTCGCTTTCCTCGTTGTTTCCTCGTCAGCTAGGAGGTCCGCTAGGGCAGTTGAGGTCAAATTTGCTTGCTTCGCCACCCAGCACTCGAGGTTGCCCAATTCCCCTAGTGCTTTAGCTGCGGCCACCCACGGCAAAAATACCGAAACCGCAATATTTCTGGGTCTAGACCAATGAACAATTTCGGTGTCACATTCTGGGTCAATTTTGTGGGTGTCTCTCTTAACTCTGGCCAAATCCTGTGTGACATTTTTCCTTTTCCAATTGAGAATTTGAGTATAGTTGGGGGTAAGCAGCGTCAACCGCCCAAAAGTGCAGGGCCCTCCGGACAGGCGAGGGGGAATTACAGCCCACGCTCGGTTACCGCAGATTAGGAACGCGCCTTTAGGGAGGAGTGCAGGTTTCAAATAAAAGGTATTGGGAACATAAACGGTGGTGGTGAAATTGCACCAGTTCTTTGTTTGATATCTCTCATTCTTAAAGTGTACCACCCGGTCTGGGATCGCACCTTGGTGAGGGAGGAAATGGAGGCAGAGGGAGGCGCGTGCGGAGCCGAGCAGCTCGAATTCCGTGGGCTCATCAGTGGTATAATTAAGAAGTTTCATGATTTTTTCCCACCAGTAACTGGGATTGATGGAACCAACAGGGTCGAACTCCGGAAACAGGTGCTTTAGGTGGGGGAGTAAGGGAGGGGGAAAATCATCCAACCCAAATGGAATTCCCACAAGACAAGTCGAGAGGGGGTCTGCTGCAGAAGCTGTTGATAGGCAAAGGTGGTCTTGCCCCATTGCTTGAGCCAAGGTTCGCCAGACATTCGCCTTTGGTTGGGGAACGATCCAGGGGTCGGCTGGGTGGATCATCAACAGAAGCGAAATCATGATGAAGAAGGGTCCAACTGAAACAAACGAAGGAAATAGGTTAATACAGAGGGTTCAGCTGGTGGCGGTTCAGCCTGGGGGGTACCGGACCTACAGACTTCTTTTCTTCGTCGTCTCCAAGCTGCCTCCTCCACCTGTGCTGCAGAGCCGATGTTACGGGCTCTTCCTGGAAGGTAGGGCTTCACCCACTTGGAAGGGACCCACCTCAACCCTGTGGGGGTGGACACGCAGGCGTATCCACGACCCCACGTAACCAGGTCAAAGGGGCCCTCCACCTTCCAGGTTTCAGGGTCTTTCACCAGCACAGGGGGTTTCGCCCTCAGGTGCATGTCTTCATAGGTATTAAAGTGTCTTGCGATGGGCGGGTTCAGGCAGTCAAAACTACAGTTAAGGAAGTTAATGGTGAATAAGGCCCTGGCCAGCCGGATCTGAGGGGACTCCACCTTCATAGCACCTTTTTGATGTTCTAATGTACGCTTGATGCTCTGGTGGGCCCGCTCAACCACCGCCTGTCCTGTGGGAGAGTAAGGGATGCCGGTTTTGTGGCTTACCCCCCACTCCTGCAGGAAGCTCCGGAATTCCCTGGATTTATATCCTGGCCCGTTATCAGTTTTTATCTCCTTGGGGATGCCCAGCACAGAGAAGGCATGTAACAGATGCTTTTTAACATCTGTTGTCTTCTCTCCTGTGTGGGCAGAGGCATAGACGGCCCCAGAAAAGGTGTCCACAGAGACGTGTACGCACTGGAACTTGCCGAATTCTGGGATGTGTGTGACATCCGTCTGCCAGATTTCGCAACTTTTGAGTCCCCGCGGGTTGGCCCCGGTAGCCACTACGGGCAGTTGGAACGCCTGGCACTGTGGGCATGTGGCCACAATTGCTCTCGCCTGGTCCCTCGTCAGGTGGAATTGACGGACCAGGCCAGGAGCATTTTGATGGAATCGTTGGTGGCTGAGTTTCGCCTGTTGAAAGGCGTCTGGGAGTGGGGCCATCTCAACTGGGGCGGCTAGGGCATCGGCACGCCGGTTGCCCTCCGCGATGAACCCCGGTAGGTCTGTGTGTGACCTCACATGCATAACATAGAAGGGTTGCTCTCGGTGGGAGACCAGATCTATAAGTCTCGAGAGCAAACTGAACAGGTCCATGTTGGAAACCTCCTGAAGAATTGCACTCTCTGCTCTGGAAACGACACCAGCGACATATGCAGAGTCGGTTACTAGATTAAAAGGCTGAGAGAACCTTTCAAAGACTCTGACCACTGCGGCCAACTCGGCAATTTGAGGTGAACCCTCAACCTTTTCAATGTCTGTCTTCCACCGCCGAGTTTGAGGATCCCGCCAAGTCACCACAGACTTGTGGGATGCTCCGGACGCGTCTGTGAAAATTGTCAGAGCTTTCAAAGGCTTCCGACTCTGAACTGTCTTTAACGACAGTTTGAAATTCATCCCTGAATTAAACAATTTGTGGGCCGGTTTGTGAATCGAAATTTGCCCAGTGAACGAGTCCAGAGCAAATTGGAGAGCTTCGTTTTCCAGGAGTAGATGTTCCAGCATGGCCTTGGTTAATTGGCCCGAGTTCAAATTAATTGGAACATGAATGCATGAAAAGTCAACACCGGCCAACTCCCGGATCCGGAGGCGAGCCTTCCGGATCAACTCAGCTACCAACTCTTGTGGCCTCGTCATCCTCTTGGACCTATGATGGCTGAGGAAAACCCACTCTATAATCAAGAGAGGGTCCCTCGAACCCTGGTCCTTAGATGTTTTGGTGGATGACTCCCACTGAAAAATCAACCCATGCGGGTGTGGCAGCTTTCCCAGTATGATAAAATTGAACGGCAAGTCTGGGTTGTACCGATGTGCCTGTCTCTGCGATAAGATGTTTTGCACCTTTTCCAAGGCTGTGGCGGCCTCCTGGGTAAGGGTCCTGGGAGAACTAAGCTCCTCTCCCCCTTTCAAAAGATTGAAAAGGGGGGCTAGGTCTTCCGTAGGAATACCTAGCCAAGGTCTTACCCAATTCAAAGACCCACACAGCTGGTGAACATCAGCCAAGGTTTCAATTTTGGTGTTAAAGGCCAATTTCTGCGGAACAATGGTCCGCTTGGTGATCTCCAGGCCAAGATACTTCCAGGGTGGCATCCTTTGAATTTTTTCTTCCTGGAGCTCGAACCCTGCAGAAGTCAATGCATTGATTGTCAGGAAAAGCGAGTGGGTAAGTGTGCTGTCATCAGGTGCACACACCAGAATGTCATCCATGTAATGTAGAATGATGGCATCTTTTGCTGCCTCTCGAACAGGGGACAGCAAGGAAGAGACGTACCACTGGCAGATCACAGGACTCGCCTTCATTCCTTGTGGTAGGACTTTCCAATGATACCTCTTCCTTGGGGCTTCTCGGTTGATGGTGGGAACCGAGAAGGCAAAGCGTGGGGCATCGTCAGGGTGTAGAGGAATTTGAAAGAAACAGTCCTTTATATCCAATACAGCCAACTTCCAATTTTGAGGGAGCATGGTTGGGGACAGCATCCCTGGTTGGAGAGCGCCCATATCTTCAATAACATTATTAATTTGGCGAAGGTCGTGCAGGAGCCGCCATTTGTCCTTGTTTGGTTTTTTAATAACAAAGACAGGGGAGTTCCATGGTGAATTGGACTCCACGATGTTGCCTTTGTCCAGCTGCTCCTGTACGAGCTCCGTGAGCGCCTTTAACTTTTGTTTGTTGAGCGGCCACTGCTCTACCCATATCGGAGAATTTGATTTCCAGGTTAATTTTTGGGTAGGGCGCTCTTCAGTGGCCGCTACTGAAAAACCTGAGGAGCCGTTGGCAGGTCAATTGTGGCTCCCCATTGGGCTAAAACATCTCTCCCCCACAGGGGTTCCGCATAGTCCATTACAAATGGGCGAATAGAAGCCAATTGCCCATTTGGCCCCGTAATTTGTACCACGCTCTTAGACTGCTTAGCCAATTGTATGCCCCCTACACCTTGAACGCGTTCAGCCGCGCGTTGCAACTCCCAATGTGGCGGCCATTCCTCACTAGGAATGATCGTCACATCCGCCCCTGTGTCGAGCATGCCACTGATTCTGGTCAATTGACCATCCCTGCTCACACTACACGTTAGTCGGGGTTTCCCCTTTCCAATTGCATGAGTCCAGTTTACGCGCAATGTTGGTGTTGTAGCATGTGTTGAAGGTGGTATTGTGTTTTTTACTGATTCAAATAACTCTACAGGGATGGCCTGGGCTATAATTTGACCCTTTTGCAATGTAACCGGTGGGCGTATGCAAAAAAATCCCACTGCAAATGAATCAATGGCATGTGGTAATAAACCCGGAATGATGGTGATTTCCGGTGGTGTGCACTTAGTGTCGCCAATGACAACGCACTCACTCTTGATCCGGTTGCAGGTACCTGGTGTCTGAGGTGCGACCATCGCAAGATGGCACTGGGAGTCCATGATCTTAACTGACTCGACTAACTGCAACCTGTAGGGCGAAACCAAAGAGGAGGTAGTTAGAGACGTAAGAATCGGCGTTTTGCAAGAAATTAAGTCTGGTAAATTGTGTTGAAGAGTTGGGTGGGTAAATTGGGATCCCCTCCCCAAATCCCCTTTCTTAGATGTTGAGTCACCCGCCCCATTTTTGTCCTCGCGCAGGGAGGGGCTGCGCTTCTGCCTTAGTTTTTTTGATCTTTTTTAAAACCCTCCTGGGATGCCGTCTGCTTCCTCCTGAACTCATAAAACTCAGTTCGGAGTGGGCAGTCCGGCATCCAGTGTTCGGTGTTGCCACAGAGGTGGCACTGTCCACGCGGCGGCGGCCTTGGCAGGGTAGGAGTCCATTGTGGCTGTGCGGGCATTGCTTCAAAGAAGTTCCTTGGTTCGGCGAAGGACACCCGGCGGGGCGATGGCTTGGTGTCAGTGTCCTGCCGAGTGATGACCGGAACCTTCGTCTGGCAAACCTCTATCATTGCCTGGATGGTGGGAGGCGGGTCCAAGGGCAGGCTGAGGATGGCTGCCTTGCAGGCGGTGTTTGCATTGGCGGCAGCCATCTCGAGCAGGACGCTCGGTCGAGCGCTCTCGCTGTGGACTTGCTGTTCTATAGCCCTGCGGAGACGCTCGACAAAGATTATAAAAGGCTCCTCACTGCCCTGGATTATTTTAGAAAATGTAAGAGATGGTACTGCAGTCTTCAGTGATAGGAAAGCCCGCTCCGCTACTTTGGCGCTTTCCCGGAGCACAGCACGGGGGATATCCCTTGCTTGAGTCGCCCCGTCGGCCCAATTTCCGGTACCGATAAGGTGCTCGGTACACACCGCTTCACCACCACGGATTGTGCTTGTTTGGGTATCTGCCCATAAGTCTGGGAGAATGTCCCTTATTCCCTTTTTCCATGCCTCTTCCCATACCCCGAATTCAGTGGGGTTGAGAAGACATGAAAAAAGTGTCCGCAAATCAGCAGGAACAACATTAGTTTCTAATAAAAAGGCTCGAAGGAGTCCCCGGAAATATTCACTCTCCCGGGAGAACTCCTTTTGAGCCTTGCACAGCTCCTTGATGGTGGAGTGGGGGAATGGGGTCCACTGCGCTTTGACTGGTCCCTGTCCCTCCTGCTGGTATGTGACAGGGGCTGCAGTGATCACTGGTGCAAGCCCTGTGTTCCGGTTCTCCAACCCTGCCCCCCCCCCGGGAACCGGGTTGTGGGAACCAGGAGGTGGGGCGTGGGAACCAGAGCAGGGGAGGGAGGGGCATTGCGTGGGAACCTGGGTGGGGCTGGGAGCCTGGGCGGAGTCGAGAGCTGGGACATGCTCCGCCTGTGGGTGGTAACTTGGGGGCGGGGCTAGGGGAGGGGGAGGAGGAAAGGGCGTGGAAGAGGGTGGAGGAACAAAGGGTGGAGCGAAACAGGGGTGGGCAGGGTTTTGTAGGGGAGGGGAGGGGACAACAGGCTTGGAGGGAAAAAGAAAAGGATTGTGGGAAGAAGACAGGGTTTTGGAGGGAAAAGCCATGTGGCCACCTCCATCTTGAGCTCCATGGGAGCCATTTTGAGACAGAGTCTGAGAGTAGTCACCCTCTGGAACTAAGAACTCAGCTTTGGGCTTGACAACCGGGGACTTCGGGGTGGGGGAAACAGGGTTCGGGGAAGAATCCCCCGAAGTCTGGCCAGGACTTCGGAGGTGGGGGGTTGGAGGACCCTGAGGAAAACCCGGGGGATGGCAAGAACCCGACACTGTGCCTGTGTGAGCTGTTTCCCTCAGGATTCCCTTATTCTGAGGTACAGAGGAGGTGGAACAAGGATCTAGGACTTGGGGACAGGGTGAACATGAACCCGGGGATAGTTGTTTCCTCAGTTTCCCTTGTTCTTTTAAAGCTGTAATAATTTGGAAGCTCCAATAAACTAATTTTTTACTCTTTGATTCCCCCTCAGAATCCAATTGAGATAATTTTGTTCCAACCGAATTCCAAAAATCTATCCTATGAACCATTTCAGGGGTAATCTGAGGAAACTGAGTAAACAACCACATTATCAACTGTTTTAACTCCCTCTTAATTAACTTAATATTTCTCCCAGCAAGGATAGTTATAACTTGGAGATAAACTCTTTTCTGCTGTGTCGACAGTTTAGCACCCATGCCGACACAGAAAACCCACCCTTGGAGTAAAAATAAATATAACAGGAACAGAAAAAAAAAAAACCTCAGCCACCAGCCCTAACCCCACCGGGTCTGGGACGAAACCACTGACCCGACCAGACGAAACTGGGGGGGGTTAAGCGAGGGGGACCACCCGAAGATGGGGAGCTGGGGGTACTCACCCTCTGACCAGCGCCGACTGGGATAAAACTCCAAGGGAAGGGACTTCGCCGGGGACCGACTCCGGGGTGCAGAAGCTGTCGATCCCGTCCCGGTCCGGAGCCACGCCTCTACAACGAGGTCTGCTCACAGACAGGGTAGTCTTGACGTCCACGGAGCAACCGATGAACCATGCAGGAAGGGCAAAACCTGCCTGCTGGCCACTAACCTCCTGCCGCGGGGTCCGGGGCTGTCCAGTGCCCCCACGGTGGAGCGCCAAAACTGCCGAGTTGCTGTCCGAGGTTTTTTCTCTACTCCCCCGGGCGGGGGAGGAGGCTGCACCGGCCGAGCTGTGGCACAGCAACTGACAGCCGGGGGGCACTGCCCAGATGCGCCGGGGGCGTCCGGGCAGCGCCTCAGCAGGAGGCAGCAGTGATCAGCAAGAAGGCGAAGGAGAAAAGAGGGACCCGAATCAGGGCAAAGTCCAGAGTGCTTTAATGTCTCCAGGGAACGCCAGCCGAGTCGGGACCACGAGGCAGGGGTACAGCCGATTATAAAGGGACGGAACATAGAACATTTCAACCAATGAGAGAGAACTTGGGACGGAACAAACCCGTGACAAACATGCCGGCTCGCCAATAGGGAATGTGACAGGGAGGGACCCTTGTTCCCGATCCAGTCACCCACCGAGGAGGGGAGAACTTTCTGGAAATAGGGAAGGGGACAGTGGCTGATGGACAGGAACTCAGGGAGGGATTGACAGAGGGTAACCAGGGGAACAGGGGTGGAGACAAAAAACTGATACT
Source organism: Passer domesticus (assembly GCF_036417665.1). NCBI lineage: Eukaryota > Metazoa > Chordata > Aves > Passeriformes > Passeridae > Passer > Passer domesticus. The sequence continues at coordinate 58,729,662 of NC_087475.1, read as the reverse complement.
CTCAAAAGGAGGGGTTGCCAGGGGAGGTGGGGGGGGGAACCCTAGGACCGAACCATTATAACTTTAGGGGGAAACGGAAGAAACCAAATGAACCCTGCACCACAACACATATCACTTGTTTGTTTTTAATCATTCCAATGAATAGATTTTAAAAGTTAAGATGCCAGATTCAGGTGACTGAAGTATGGCTTTAGGCATAGCTGGATAGAGAATGAGACAGAAAAAAAAGTCACTATTTTGTAGAGAACTAATTAAATATTTTAAATTTATTCAAGTGTATATTCAAGTACATTCAAGTACATATAAAGCTATGAATAAGTGATGACAATCCTGAGAATTTCATCACATGCAAACCGTTTTTTAATTAGCAAAAATAAAACAGTAGCATTTTACCTCCAGATAGATAATTAAGGGAAATAAATAGATCTCTATACTTCTTTACTTCTGTACTACCTACTGTAGTTGGCAGGAATTAGTTTGACTTCCTACCAGTTATACTGCCATATTTCAGTCACCTGAGTATTTATATATCTACAAAGGATGAAGCTTCCTTTAATTTCTTTTTTAGTCTCCCAAATGCACAGATTTATAAAATCGGAAATATAAGTTCCTGCAGTAAATTTATGCTAAAATTTCCAATTACATTGTTACATGAATAAGCTTTCAACTTGGAGAGCAGTCTGTATCACAACTCAGTCATCTAATTAGAGCATGGAAACCCTTAACAAAATTTAAGGCATGTTTGATAACACCTGTTTAAAAGCAGCCTTCCTAGTCATCTGAAGTTGCTTTTGAGGTTTCCTTTGTACCAGACTGCCAGAGATCTAAGGCAAAGTGCCTTAAATAAAGTGAGCCAAACACATTTCTAAACTAATTCATTCAATATTCCCAAATTTAATCAGATAAAAGTTCTTTGTACAGAAATGGCTGTGCTTTAAAAGGTACATCGTTCTTTTCACTTGCAGTCTCACAATTGCTCTGCAAATGCCAATTCAACACTAATGCTCATGGTATTTAGCTGGGCATTGCTAGGATGTCAGCAGCTCCCTTGGTCTTGTTTGAACATTTGAACTATTTGATAGGTAATTAAGGTTTCTCTCAATAGTCTGTAGCTTTAGTTAAACCATAAAGTCTGTGTCAACGGAATTTTTTCTCCCCCAGCTAAGCCTCCTCTCACTTTCTCTCTCTATCCATGTAGTCAGTGATCTCACCTCTGCAAAGTGCCTCACTGTATGCCTGACCAAATAGGCTTTTATTTTTCATCCAAAATTTTTTTCTGTGAGATGAAAAGCGCTTCTAGGCTGCACCACATGCACAACTACTATAAGTTTCCATGTGCATTAAACCAAATATATTCCGATTTCCTGTGTATAAATCAAACAAATCTGGAGGCAAATTGGTGAATCCTGCCTGCCCAGGATGTTTTAGTGAACTGTAGTCTGGTTTCATTCTCTAACTTCATTATCAGGAATTTTTTAGCGGCATCTCATGTACGCATGCAGTAGGTCTCACACTGTGTATCCTGTGTGAAATTCAAGACTGCAGCAATTTGGTGAACTAGTTTTAAATCCCTGAAAAACACAGATTATGATCAAAACTTTGGGAAACCTAAATATAATTGCACAAACACATCACTAGAATGATAAAAAATAATGTTTTTCCAATATCAAAATATGCTATTGCTCTTGCAAATTTAGTTTCTCTGTTTGTACTGGGAAGTAATATAATAAATTATAAAACCTTTATTACATGTTGCAAATGTTAGAGCTTATGATAATATTATTGTGTTTTTATGCTAACAAAGGTGAATTTATATGAAGACAATGAGAGCAATAAAACTTCAAAATTATTATCTTTGATGATTCGTATAATTAAATAATTAATTAGAGCAGAAAGGATTTATAATTAATTAGATCAGGAAGCGTTAACCTTTCCTAAAAATTAATAACACTGGAAAAATCACAGAAAACCCAAAGTAACAAAACCTCCACCATTATAATTTCTCTTAGAACAATTCCATATATATGAAACCATTAACTTCCCATTTTATTTAAGAAAATAAGTAGCATGAGACCAGTAAGATGTACACAAGTCTTTTGCTGAGGACTTAGGTAATTTAATATATTGCTAAGGCTTTGAATTGGCATCTCTATTAAGAATAATTTTCCTTCTTAAAGTCAGACATGAAAGTATATAGTATAGTTATCTGAATGTTTTCCCTACTTAATGATTTAGTCCATGAAGTTGTAAAATTAAAATTTTAATTCAGTTTGTAACTATTTTTCCCTGTAGCAAAACTATGTTTTCTCCAGAATTATTTGCTGAGACAATTTCCTAAAAGAGAAACAGATTTGTACAAGTGTTGAGGGTGTATAGTTGGAAAATTTCCTCTGTGTTTTCCCAGTGAGGTTTACCTCCTCCAAGTTAAAGCAATTGCTATGTTTGAAACCTGACATTCCCATTGCTGATTTTTTTTTCCTTCCTATTGAGTATATGGCACATTTATAGTGATTCTCAAGTCTGAAGACATCTTCTTTAAACACATTTGTATACAAGCAGGTAGGTCCACAAGAGAAAGGTAAATAGGTCTGGTTATCCTCCCCAAATAAAAGATTATAATTAGAATAGCACATCTGGATGAAAATAGAGTGAGGCCATATTTTTGTCTGCACTAAAAGTTTTTTCATGGCTATTGTTATGTCCTTTTCTACTGTGCAGGGTCTTTCAACGTGCATTTGTGCTGCCAGACATCTACTCCCAGGTTCTCCAAGCCCCTTGTCACGATCAAAAGATTTCACAGACAAAGCTGTTTACTTCTGCCTCCAAAGAGCCCCTACCAACCCAAAATGAAGCAGCTATTTCAAGACAAACAAGCAACTTTACTCCTTCCTGGCTCACCTCCAATCTTTTAACAACATATATTGGACTTAGAAACTAAACCGGAAACAGACGTATTAAATATTTCTACCATCTGTCACAAAGCAATTGAAAGTGATTAGCGTATCTTGCACTGCCACAACAGTAATGATTCCCTTCAGTTTTAGTAGTTAAAAATAAAAAAAAAAAATTATATTCACTGTACTGTCACCTTTTCTGTTCTGACTTTTTACAGACTCATAACTAAATATTTACATTCAATAGTACACTGATAGGAAAAAAAAAAATTACCAATGCATTAACCCACTGTGTTTCAGATATTTGAGTTATCAAACTTAGAGGTATTTTTTAAGTCCAGTGGATAGGATTTTAATAATTATCATTGTCACAGATGAAAGAGAAAGAAAGAAAAAGAGAGTTCAAAGTATGTTTTCAGTGCAAACCAAAATAATTAATAGGACATGACTGGTTTTCACAGTAACTGTGTTAAGTCAGGGCTCTATTCAAAATTTTATATTTACAGATAGGAAGTGAAGCTTGTAAGACTGCTTCTCCCAGAGAGAGAAAAACAAACAAGAAAAAATGAATTGATATCCTGATTTCTGCACTAGGGAATTCATACAGAGAGGTTAGTTTTCCCATCAACTATCAGAGCACGTTGAATATGTGATACACAGTCAGCAAGGTATTGTTTCTGTCACCACCTAAATAACTTCTGGATAGTTCACTGTATCTTCAGCTACAATCTTGTTTTGGCATGCATTGAATCATATTAAAACCTGAATGAAATTTATTCTTTGAATCAATACTACATTTTCCACAGCTTATAGAGATATTAAGAAATATTTTGTATAATAAGCACATATGATTGTTCCAATTTGTAACTTTTTACATCTTATTTAGCAAATAAAAGCATGATTTTTTTTTACAGTGTAAAATATCTATCAACAGAACCATATTTCTAAACTAAAACTTATTTCAAGTGCTTTCAATTATAAACAATGCTGCCCACCTCTTGTCATACAAATTCCAATGTTTTAGTAACTTGCTTAGATCATTAACCTTTCTCTCATGAATAAATGTGCAACAATATTGTAACTCTCAAAATTGAATTATTCCTTTGTTAGGGGAATAGATGTCCTCTGCTTTCAGAAGTGCCAAAAACTTTTAAAAAGTTTCTACCTTTGCTTCTACACAAAACTAAGAGGAATATCCATCCTTATTCATCAAGATAATTAATTCAGCAATCCTCCAGTAACAGGGGTAAATTTATGGACTAAAAATTTGACAAATAGAAACAAAAATCACCTTTTTGAAAAGAAGAATTCTTTTTTTATTTTCAATTCTTCTTTGAAAAGAAGAATTGAAAATAAAAAAAAAAGGCATCTTCCGTTAAATACTATATCTCAAAGATATGTTGCGAGCTTATTCTTTTGGCTTCTCTGAGACATTCTTAAATTATCCCTTTATTTCTTAATATCTGTTGCTAAATATTGAACAGGGTATGAAAAATGGAAGAAAAAAGGATTACACTGTCTTTTAAAACAGTGCAGAGTTTTCAGTGAATTGATAGATGTGTAACAACAAGAACAGCATCCATTGTCCAGGAAATTTATCTATACAATAAAAAAATACTGTCCAGAGTAGCCATGCTTTGTATGGACAGGACACGCAGAGGTGATGACATTTTCAAGTTATAATCTCCATTTTTTGTTAAATGATCATATTTCAAATACCTCTTTTAATGCCATGAGAGAAGGAAATGTACAGAGTAATTACTTCAGTTATTTATTGCCTATAATTTTAGTGTGAATTCTTTAAGAATATTTAATTTTATCTTTTTCAGTAAAGCACAAGTATCATGCAGCCTGTTGGAAAATCTTTCAGAGTTTCTGTTGATTTTGCTTATTTAACATTTACTGATTCCAAAGATTTAAAGTTAGACGGACTAAAAATATTACAGGGGTCTTGCTTTGCCTGTGGATGCAGTAACACCCCTTTCTCCTCACACAGAGCTGAGTGAGCAGTGCTGTGGAATTTATTTTATAATCCCCAAGAACCTATTCCTAGTTATTTAAACAGGTCTGTGCTCTTAAACTCTTTAAAAAATAAAGAACTCCAGACTGTTGTCTCTCCTCATCTCTGTTCCATTCCCTCTGTATCTTCAGTTTTAATTCAACTACATATGAACTACAATGAAATAATAGAATCACAAAATCATAGAATGGCCTGGGTCAGAAGGAACCTTAAAGATTATCTTGTTCCAGCTCCCCTGCCATCAGCAGGAACATCTGTCACTAGATCAGTCTCCTCAAAGCCCTGCCAAACCTGACTGAGGTCTGGGGAATCCACAACTTGTGTGGCCAATCTGTTCCAGCATTCTTCATTCATTGTGAAGAATTTCTTTCTAATATCTAATTTAAATCTGCAATCTTTCCATTTGAAACCATTCCTCCTTGTCCTATAACTACATGCCCCTTTCCAGCTCTCTGGTGACCCTCTTTAGATACTGGACAGCTGCTATAAGGTCTTCCCAGTGTCATCTCTCAATGTCTTCTCTTTCTAGACTGCACAACCCCAATTTTCTCAATCATGTGTGGTAGCCTTGATTTTTGTATTCTTTCAGTTCATGTATAGAATTTCTGAAAAAAATAAATATTACTTCCCTCCCTTCATCTATTTTGTTACTTAGACCTTATCTACTTTAACCATTAGTGTAATGAGTTTTATTCCTGGTATTGTGATACACCTGACAGTTCCACCAAAAAGCAAAAGTCCATTGAGCTGGGGTGGGGACAGTCACATAGGAAAACTCTTGTCCAGGATCCAGCCAGGACAGGGTTGATTTTTGCAGTAGGCAGGGCAGTAGGTAGGACCCAGAGGATATTTTATACCACCTCATATCATTCTTCGAGGAGAGGCAAAGCTTGCTTCTCAATCAGGGAAGCTGGACAGACAGAATTGCCAGGTATTGTTGAGGGTTTCTGTGGAGTGAGTAAAACATTTATTTTCTCTTACACTCTGTCATTACTACGGTTGTGTTAATTTGCTTATCTCATTGTATTTTCCAGTAAACTGTTCTTATCTCAACCCATGATCTCTACCTTTTGTGCTTCCAATTTTTCTCTCCATCCTGTGGCAGGGGAAGTGGACGAGAAGGGGGAAGTGAGAAGAAGTATTTGGGTTGGAGTATTTCAGTGGAAATACCGAATTGAAGAATACGGGAATACCATTCCTAAACCACAACTGTGAAATCTAACTTTCACTGAAGTTATTGAGGATTAAATATTAATCTGAGCAATCAATACAGGTCTAGGAATATTCAATACTGAAATTCTACAAACATTTCCTGAATATTTTCTTTTGCCTCTCCTGGCCAAGGATTTACTTGTTTCTAATTTCTGTCAATTCTTTCTTAAAATAAGTGGTGTGTTATACATCTACATAACTTCTCAGTTTAACATTTCATTACCATTTTATTAGTTTTAAAATAGATTTGAGATACTTGAATAGCTGCCAGTTTGAGGAACTTGAATTAAAATGTTAAAATATTGAGCAGAAAAGTTCTAATGTTCAATACATAGTTTGGTTTAATTCATATAGAATATTTTTCTGCTATCAGACAGTGGCTATGGTGCAGTAGTTTTGAAATCAATATATTTGTATATAAAGATTTCATTGATTCAATATTTCCCTAATATCTCCCTGTAAAAGGAAAATTAGAAGCTCCTAATAAATGTTTTGAATTTCTCTACCTAAGTTTTTTGAAGCAAAGTTATCCAGAGACAATAATAATTTTGATAAAACTTTGCATGATCTTTAATTTCTAAGGAAGCTATTTTCAGTTATTAGATTATAGATTGTGTGGTGTATATTTTATAAAATGCCTGTACATCACTTATTTTATTTATCATGGATTCAAAGGGAAAGAAGAAAACTGAAGCTAGAACTGGAAAATTTATGAACCATATGTGGTTTAGAAATAACCATGGAAGTGTGTGGTTTCCAACCAAGGGATCTGGACAATGGAGCATTTCCCAGGAATAACACTAAAGGTAATTCATAGACTCAACATGAGCTGTAAAACTCTGCTAGGATAGTTAACCAGCAGCATTCAAAACTCCTGAAATTATTTCAGAAGCATGAGAATCTATAAAGAATATAATCTTAATTTTTTGGTTTTTGTCTGTTTTTTAATCTTTTTCTTTCTTCTTCAGAAGAGGATATAGAGGAATCAGAAATGAAGGAAATTGAACATGGGAAAAAGGAAAAATAGAAGAAGAGGGTTTTAGCTTTTATCTTTGTTTCTCACTATCCAAATATATTTTAATTGACAATAAATTAAATTATCTTTTCACCAGTTTGAGTTTGTTTTGTCTCTCTATTTTTATCTCAGTCCCTGAGCTTTCTCATCGTATTTTCTCTTTCTGCCCTGTTGAGAAGTGGGAGTGACAGAGCATCTGGGTGGGCATCTGGCAGCTGACAAGGTCAACCTAGCACAGAAATGAAACAATGGATTGTTTTAAAAAAAAAAATTCCTCTTATGCTTTTTAAAAATCATTAAAATGGAAATTGGCAAGTCTACCAGAAGTGATTGTTGGTGAGGAGAGAAGAATGAAAATTAAAAGAGAAGATGGTAGGAATTTTTGAGTTTCTGTTTCTAACAGTCTAGGTAAAAACTGAGAAACAACTGAAGCTAAAATGTAAATTTTTCCTCTTGATGATTTTCATCTCTTTGATACTCATTATCCTCCTGACTTTTCTACAAAAGATCTATTTCTATAATGCTGCCTAATGTAATAAAACATTAGAGTAGAATTATTTGTTCTGCTTGACAATGTTATTGCACTTTGCCATGAATCGACTCACAGTATCGGCAGAGTATCTCAAAGACAAGACAGAAAAAAATATCTCTCTGCTTTTTTTTTTTTTTTTTACAGGACATAATTCTTAGTGAAACCAGTGGGCAGAGGAAGACCTCCAGACTCAGTTTGGGAGGAGTAATGCCCTAAGTAGGTGGTGAGCATAGCCTTGCAGCGTTACAGAGACAACTGGAAGAGCCAGAGTGGTGGAGTTTGAGAGGCTCCAATCTCAAGATGTGTACACTTTTTTTCTGCCCAGGTCAGTTCATTATGGCATGAAAAGGAAGCTTGGGCTTTAATAATGCTATCATTGAAAGGAGATTTTCCATTAGATTGTGGAATCCTGCTGTGATGCTTAGAGCTGCCCGGTTTGTATGAATGAGACAAGATGGAAGGTCTGCCAATGCATCTGGTGAGGATACCAGTATGGTTGTTTCCTTAATAGACATCACTGTAAGATGCTCACCACATCTGAGCACCAAAGAAAACCTGCTGTTATTGTAGAAAAATAGAGAGGGCAGGCTTGACTGCCTTCCTTTTCTGGGGAAGTTTTGTACTTTCAAAGACATTCTGGAAAGATAGAGAAGTGCCAACAAGAAAATGATTGAGTGATTTAAAGGAATTATGAGAGACATGAAGCAGGAATCTTATAAGGAAAAAAATGTTAATTTTGTGTTACCTCGGCACATATACATATTGCTGTTATTAATACTAAGATTATTACATTAATGTGGTGGGCTGCATGCATGGAAGGACAATTAGAATTTTTAGTGAAATGAAAGGTATTGTAGATGATATAATTATTCCTGCCTATACTAAATCACACTTATATACAATATGCAGCTAAAATAAACTCATTAGTCCACAGTGTTTTGCATGCTGCAGTCTAAAGTCCTACAGGTAGCAGTGACACTGAAATTCTGGGATGAAAAAAGTGCCCTGTAATGCATGCTACCATCTGGGCTACACTGGAATATGAGTAGTTTTGTAGAATACTTAACAGTCAAATGGTGATTGCAAATATAAGGCAAAGATGCTAGTTAACCTAAATTACTACTATAGAGTCTTTAGTTTTTCACCAAAAAATTGTCAATTGAAAGAGGATTTGTGAATAGGACAGTCTGCTGAATGGGGCTGAAGAAGACGGGAAAGGATAATATCCTCACAATATGTTATGCTGTCATAAAAATTATATTAGTAATGTGCCTGACATATTGATATTTCACAGCTGAATGCCATTTTTAACTAGAGTGGGCTAAACAGATGCCCCGTGAAATCTATCTTTTCCTTTTGAAGATTCCTGTGTTTCCTTTTTTTTTTTCAAACCCTATAATTCTTACTAACAGTATTGAAATGCTTTACTTCTATACCTTCAGAGGGTAAAGCTTTTAAAGTGTTTCCTTTTGTATATTTAGAAGAGTTGAAGTCCCTACAGCAAAAAGAAATTAAGAATAAAATTTGACAATAGTCAATATCCTTTATAAAAAGTCCAGCATTGCAATATAAAATAAGATATTTAAATGTTAAGTCTGCAGTAATTCACAATATTATTTTAGACAAATTTAGAAATTTTTAGTAAATAAATTACGTTGTAATATTTTCTGCAAGATGGTTTTTTATTGCTTTTATTCCACTACACCTATTCCAGGTGCCTATTCCTCTTTTAAAAACCTTATTTCAACCTATGAAAATATTACCTTAGCATCAGCTAAATTATCATTCCAGTTAATCTTTATTCTGTTTTCAATCAGAAATCTTGCAAACACTATGGTGGGGACATAAACATAGAGGATAACTTCTTTGTTTGCCATGTCCTATCAATGCACATAACAAACTATATGAGAAACTGACTTCTCTGCTTTAGAGAAAAGATTCAGGGTAATGAATACAGCTTCATAAAACTAAAACATTTGCTTGTAAGCAATTAAAACATTGTTTACATTTCAACTTGAATGAATTCTGTTGATATGGTTTAGGTATTGTTGATACTTTTTTAATTTTTGATTTTTTTATAGATAATGAAAATCCATCTTCTACAACCTAAATAAGAATTGAAATATGACTTCTCTGTATGTAAATTACTCTTGTTTATCAATTCATAATATTAAAATGACATAGCCTACTTGATGTTAAGAAAAAGAAAGAGATGAGCCTATGACTATTCCTTTAATAATATAAACTTTACCTTGATCCACTTTGGCTGAAATGTTTAAAATGGTATGTGAACTCAAGTTCAACTATTACATAAACAAAAATCTGAGCAAACACAGTGAAATATCATGGTACACAAAATAAAATCACAGTATCAGCTGTCGTGACAGAGTCCTTGAAGAAAAACACTCCTTAAAAGTCTGAAAATCCTGCCCTTACTTCGAAGAGGTGCCAAGCTATTCAAAAATTATACTTTTCTATTGTGGTTTAGCCCCAGCCAGCAGCTAAGCACCACACAGCTTCTCACTGCCTCTCTCCGGGTCAGATGGGGCTGAGAATCAGATGAGTAAAAGTGGGAATATTCACGGGGTGAGATAAAGAAAAAGCCTCACATGCAAGCAAAACAAAGCAAAGAACTCATTCACCACTTCCCATGGGCAGGCAGGTGTTCAACCATCTCCAGGAGAGCGGGACTCCATCACCCGTAACAGTGACTTGGGAAGACAAATGATATTTTGAATGTTCCCCCCTTATTCCTTCTTCCCCCAGCTTTATTCTGAGGTGATGTCATAAAGTAACCTTGGATCAAATTGAGTCAAATGTAGTGACTGCATCTCCTCCCAGCTCCTTGTGTGCCCCCAGGCTCCTTGATAGTGGGATGGGGAGAGAGGCAGAAAAGGCCTTAGCACTGTGCAAACACTGCTCAGCAACAAAGACAGCATCACTTTGTTAATCAATGCTCTTTGCAGCCTCAATCCCAGACACAGCCCCACAGTAGCTACTGTGAATAGAATTGACTCTTACCACAGTCAAAATCAGCACAATTTCTTTATCAGTCATGCAGATCTGGCAACTTTATACAGCTTGGGCTAATTAAAAAGATCTTTAAATTATCAAGCTGCAAATACCCAGGAAAGTGTGTGGAGGTCCAGGAGCATCTCTGCCAGCACTGTCAAGCTCAGCCCAGCCCAGTTTGGCTTTGGAGCCTTCTTCAGCTTCCTTCAAGGTCTTCCACATTCTTGGATGAAGAAGTATATCCAGACAGGAATATTTATGCAGGTGCTGCTGTGCTGTACATCTGAGAGCCACTATCCTAAGCAGCACAGGACTGGAATTCCACCACAAGAGACTGGAGTTGGCCCTGCCTTTACTCTTTCATCACCCTGCCCTGACTTTTGTAGTTACTGTGAAATACAGATATATTCTCTATGTGTTTTTTTTTGTTTTGTTTTGTTTTGTTTGTTTGATTTGTGCTATTTTCGGTTTCTGCGGTTTTTTTTTTTTTGTTTGTGTGTGGTTTTTTGTGGGGTTTTTTTGTTTTTGTTTTTTTGGGGTTTTTTTTTGCCAGTTTTGTTTAGGTTTTATGGATTTCTTTACATTAAATCTTCTGAATCAGAAGGTTAATACTTAGGCTTCCATATACATTCTCTAGATTGGCTTCTGGTTTTTGAAACTTGTATGTGATTTGGTTTTTTCCTTATAACCTTAAGACATTGCTCTGAAAGAAGAAGAGCAAGATCTCAATGTGAGATTCTGCTGGTTTTTCCTTGTTAAGATATAAAGATTATTAGAGTCATAGGTTCTTTTAAGCAATCCCGAATTATGCATTTATGAGTAATATACTTGCTAGAAAAAATTATATTGATTTTATGCAAAGCTGCAGGTTTCACTGGCATACATTAATCACTTTCCTGCAAAAATAGCTAGATAACACTTTCTATTGAAACAATTACTAACACTTTTGTGTTGCAAAGTACACAGTGCAATTAAGTGTCATGCAGAACACAGCATACTATGTAATATCAAACAGAAGTTCAGTTTTAACATTTCATATAATTCTGAAAATTATTAGGGAAAAATATACATTATTTATTCTACAAATGTATATTTATAATTAAGTTCTTTTTTCACCTCAGAAAAATGGTTAGAAAAATGTTGTTAAAGTATTATTGCACAAGACAGCTTCATATTCCAGACCTGAACAAAAAGATGTTAATAGAAAAATACACAATATGAGGAATAATATCACCTAATTTAGTTACTGGGAAAAAAGCAGCCCAAAGTTCTGCATGTGTGGCAGCAATTTGTTGTCATGATAAACCAGTCCTATTTCTGAAAGAGAATTCCAATTCTGGTAGCTGTTATTTTATACAGGAATACATTATTTTTTTAATATCTACTATCATATTAGGATTTTGGCTGTAAGTGTTTCTATTTGTTGATTACTTTTTGCAGCTTATTTCTTCCCTTCCTTACACTCTGTACAATTAGCCATAAATGTTTTTCTGCTATCTGTGTTCTGGTTTCTCCCTGGTTATTTGCAGTTCTTCCTTCTTTATTTTCTGCCTCTTAGAGCTGTTCTTTTCTTCAGCTATGTCCTATGATAGCTAACGAACATTAAATTGGTTATTTTTAAAGTTAGGATTACTGTTAATGATATAAATATTTTAGTTATATTTTGTTTTATTTTGAGGGTTATCATTTCCACGAGAAGGTCATAGCACAATTAAGGAACAGCATGTTTCCCTTTTTTCTAGTTTATCATTGTTCTTCCAAGTTGCAATAGCTGCTAAATCCTAATGAAGTAACTGCCTGTCCAGTGAAAGGTATTGCAGGGACATTATTCTGAACACCACACACTTGACTTAGTCTTTCAGTTGTCAGATAAAACAGGCTGCTCATGAATATTTGGGATATCCTCAAATTTTTTTTTCAGCTTTGGACTATGTGTGGGGTTTTATTCTACCACAATGTTATATGCAAAAGGTGTGTTGTATAACTTTGCAGTGGAACTCGGGCAGAAATTGAGCATAAATGGAGCATAAGTTATTCATGAATAGAAATTTTAAGATTGTTGACAAAAGTTGATCTATTCTCTTTAGAGTTGTTGTCATCCATATGGATGCATTTCAGTCTAAAGGCATTTATATATTATTTTACCTCTCAAAATATTTTTATAAGAATGATATATCTGAATTTTTGTGTTGACTCAGAAAATAAAGAAAAATAATATTAAATTACATATTTATTTATAATGTGTTAATTATTATATTCAGAATGCAGAGAGAGAAGGAAGGAAGTGTCGGAAGGAAGGAAGTGTCGGAAGGAAGTGTCGGAAGGAAGGAAGGAAGTGTCGGAAGGAAGGAAGTGTCGGAAGGAAGGAAGGAAGTGTCGGAAGGAAGTGTCGGAAGGAAGTGTCGGAAGGAAGGAAGTGTCGGAAGGAAGGAAGGAAGTGTCGGAAGGAAGGAAGGAAGTGTCGGAAGGAAGGAAGTGTCGGAAGGAAGGAAGTGTCGGAAGGAAGGAAGGAAGTGTCGGAAGGAAGGAAGGAAGTGTCGGAAGGAAGGAAGGAAGTGTCGGAAGGAAGTGTCGGAAGGAAGTGTCGGAAGGAAGTGTCGGAAGGAAGGAAGGAAGGAAGGAAGGAAGGAAGGAAGGAAGGAAGGAAGGAAGGAAGGAAGGAAGGAAGGAAGGAAGGAAGGAAGGAAGGAAGGAAGGAAGGAAGTGTCGGAAGGAAGGAAGTGTCGGAAGGAAGGAAGGAAGGAAGGAAGGAAGGAAGGAAGGAAGGAAGGAAGGAAGGAAGGAAGGAAGGAAGGAAGGAAGGAAGGAAGGAAGGAAGGAAGGAAGGAAGGAAGGAAGGAAGGAAGGAAGGAAGGAAGGAAGGAAGGAAGGAAGGAAGGAAGGAAGGAAGGAAGGAAGGAAGGAAGGAAGGAAGGAAGGAAGGAAGGAAGGAAGGAAGGAAGGAAGGAAGGAAGGAAGGAAGGAAGGAAGGAAGGAAGGAAGGAAGGAAGGAATCACCTTCAGTTTTCAGTAAGCAAGAGTTTCTGTAAAAGAAGCACGGAAAAAAGATAAACTAGAAAAAGAAGTGGAAGTACAAAAATTGAAGATTCCATCAGTAACTACATGGCAAGTTTCATATCCATTTCAGTCTAAAGCAGGATCCTTGTATTTGACAACTGTCAGAAGTCAAACTTGCAGACTCTGTGAGTCATAGGTTTCTGGTTGGTACTTTTATGCACATTTTAGTATCACTTAGTGTCTATACAAGGACATACATATTCATGAAGCTGTTTACTACCAACAGACCTTTCCAAAATACAGTGGAAGATGTGATCCAGTGGGAGATGTGATAGAACAGCAACAGGTTTTCTAGGGTCATACTTAGGGGAAACTAAAGAAATTAATGATTTTTTTTAAAAACATAATTTTCTGTTTAAATAAACTAATATTTTAAAAGAAAAATAACTATTTTCCTGAATACTTTATGTAGTCATTATGGTCATAGTTAAGTATTACAGATTGTTAGCTAAATGTGTAGGAAAAAATGGCTTAAAATACATTTATGATGAGTTTATTGCACTTTTAATAACTGCCTGTTGCAAATGTAATAACTTAGAACTTTTTCATATGAACTGTCATAGCTTATGGTTCAGTAAATTACTCTATATGTTTTAATTAGGAAGAAGACAAAACCCCTATGTTAGGTATATGAAACTAAACAAGAGTATTCTTAAATTATGAAGGATGCATACAGCACTTTGCTGTAAATCATGTAGTAATCTTTAGAAGGTGAGAAGAGGAACCAGATAAAAAAAGAAATAGGATTATTACCAGTTTTTAAATAAAAGGAAGCAGCCCATTAACTGTCTAATCAAAGAGTGTACTTAAAAAGCAACATAAACTAACAAACCTATGAAATCTTTTTACAGGAAACCCAGACGTGTTCCAAACTCAACTCTTTGAGAAATTCTGTGAGACTTATATGCCCAGATCAGTTTATTTATAATCTGTTAATACAGGATCTTGAGTTTATTATTAGTCCCATTTCTTTGGATCAGAATATATAAAATTTCAACAGGGAAAACAAATGCCCTGAATGAACACATCTAAGTTTAGGTATCTAAATAAAAGTTTACTTAAGGAGCCCTGCCATTTTATTGGTCCCCCCTACCTAAGAACAAGACATAGGTTATCTAATTCCTTTCACTAAGTAATAGAATTTAGAATAATGTCGCTCAACTTATTTGCAGTGAGTGTACTTTCTTAAGTGGACTAAATCTTCATTGTAATTGAATTTCACTGTGTAAATCAGAACCAAAATTATGTAGCTGAGACCAAGATTTAAATATTTACTTCTTGCAGAGTACATGAGTTTGGATTAGTATTTAAGACTTCATAGAAAACAATAAAAGCAGTAATACTGAGATTAATATTGAAACCTAAGATATTTGTGAAGAAATTTAGACCTGTTCTCCTGGTTCTTGTTGAACTTGATACCTCTTGTTTAATTCAGAACATGAAATACCTCAGTGCAATTCGGAAATAAAGATTTGCACAAGATGCTGATATTCAAAGTAAATAACCAGTACAGTAGGGAGGATGAACTGGCAAAACTAGCTTTCTACATGAACCATGAGAAAATGCATGGTTACCTTTAAAATGAATAGACTTTCATGCTTTGAGGTATGTAGCTGAAATGAGAAAAAAATTCTGCATGGAGAGATTTTTCCATTACCAGTTCCTTGTATTTTCTTCCAAAACATCCTTGGTCAGATAGATGAGCAACCTGTCACGCTGAGCACTAGATCAACTATTACTCTGATATGATGTGATTCTGTGTGGATGTGAATAAATACATCTTACAGACTTTTCCCTTTTGCAACCTGCGTTACAAAAAAAAAAAAAAAAAAAAAAATCAGTTCTTTTCCATAAGATAAACAAACTCCAAGTAGTATTGTGAATGCAGATAAGTATATAGAAAATAATAAACATATAAGAGTTTTGCTGAAAAAGTGCCTCAAGGAAAACTGCTACTGTGTTTGCTACTCTAGTAGTTGTTAAGACCTTACAAAAAGTACGCTTCAGGACAAAAGCTTTCTAAACTAATGTACTTAAACTTCTTCAAGTTTTAGGAAAAATACTTGCCAAAATTTGAAAGCGCTGTCAGGGAATTTAGAAAGTGAGGACATGACATGAACTATTAAATGCTTTGAAATATGCTGTCTTGGGACACATCTCTGTGACTGCAAAGTGGAAAAATGCTGAATAATGAGAACTGGTGCCGGCTATGTAGTGAACAATTGGGCATGATAGGAAAAGATGTGTGCTAATGTCTTTACCAACACTTCGATGGGTGAGGATATGGGTGTTAACGTCTTTGAAATGGGTCTTTATATCTCTACCAAGCTCATGTCCAAGTTTGCAACAGAACCCAGACAATTTGACTTCTGAACTTTAGGGTAATAGACAAATGGGTCAACAAAAAGTCTACTGCATAACCCAGATAGCCTGAACTTCTGAACTTGAACATGACATGTGCAAGAGGAGTGTATGCGGTAGGCAGTCCAGGAAGGTTGTACCTCTCTAGTACCTCAACCAACAGGGAAAGGAATATGGCAATGTGCATCTGGGAGTTTAGGACAAAAGGACATTGTGTCCTCAGAAATCTGGAGTGAAAACCCCCATATGGTATGCCCCAGAGGACTCTCTTGCTTTATTTGAATAAAGTTGCAGGACTCCTCTATCTTTCTGGACACTGGTTTTTCATAGTGTGATTTTCCGCAGAGGCACGTGTGCTAACATCGTCTGCTATGAAACTATAAGAAGAGACTGTGCAACCTGCAGGCTGTCTTCATTAAAGCCATTATCTTTGTAAGGATTTTGCATAGCAGCCAGAAGTTAATTTATTTTTCCTCAGTAAGTACATTTGAAATTAGCCATATAGCATATGCCCATGTAAAAAGTTCACCTTTGGTCTTAAGGCAAATAACATGTAAGTTTCTAGACCAAGCTGGTTTTGAGATAAGAGGAAGCAGAAGTAGAAAAGAGCCTGTGCAACTTTTGTTACACAGACTTTGTGCATTTAAGTACAAGTTTCTGAGCAGCAGACATTAGAAGGGAAAATTCTGTGTTTATCTATCATAGAAGATTAGGCTGGATGAGCATAACCTCAAACTAAAATGAGAATCTATCTGTTTGCTAGACCAGTGAATATTATCCTTCTAGCGAGACTTTAGTATCTGAACTGGGTACCAAGCCTTAAGGCAATGTGTTTAAATGTTATTAAGGATTCAGACAGAAAAACAAAACAAAACAAAATAAAACAAAGGAAAAAAGAAATAAAAAATTACTTGCACTAAAACTACTAAAACTAATGTGTTGTTTTCTGAACTGGTAAGACCTGAGGAAACTGTATACACCTCCTGGGATAAAGAGCCTGTCTTGTTCACACAGCAATGAACTTTCTGGACAATAGATCAGTGTTGACAGTCTTTCACCACTACATGTGTGGACCTTTATCCAAAGCATGGTTAGCTGAAAGTTATAGGTAGGAAGGCTTTAGGACACTTCAATTACACAGGTGTTTTGCCAGAGGTAAGGAATGGATCACATTCTCCTAGAAAAAGAGTAATGAGGCATAAAAATAAACAATGTCCTGATGATGTCATCCTAAATAATCCATGTGCCTGGCTGTAGAGGCTGAGATGGATGATGTTCTGCTGCTTCCCTGGTTGTCAGTGGGTGGTATGGGTGAGGAGGTCGTGTCAGTCATGTCCCACATGTGATGGTGAGAACAGATGAGCTGAGATGGTGCTGACTGAGGCATTCCATCCACAGGCATGAAGCCAACAACTAGCTCTCAGCCACCAGAATATTAAGAAAATAAAAGATAAGCCTAAAAGTGTTTTTTGAGAGGCAATGTCTTTACAGGCAAAGGAAAGTCTTTTATGGTTGTTGAGCTTTAGAACGGTGTTATGGAAAACTTCCCCATCTAAACATTCATGAGACTTCCTGGCAATCACACTCCCACCACCAGAGACTGTACTGGGATCAAAGCCACTTTGTGGCAGAAGGCTCCAGTGGCTGACTTATCCCACTTGGCTCCTCACATATCCACTCCACAGTCAGACCAGGTTTCCTCACTGGTTCAGCCCTGCATTTCCCACAGCAGTCTAAGATGTCTCAGATAGGAAAGATGTGTGCTAATGTCTATACAATTAAGTGGGTGAGGGTATGGTTGTTAGTGTCTTTGAAATGGTCTTAATGTCTCTACCAAATTCAAGACACACTTTTGTTACAGAACCCAGACTGACTCCTGAAACAGACAAATAGCATGATCCAGAATTTCTGAACTTTGGGGTAAAATAACAGGTTCAAGGGGAAAGTATGTGGTAGGCATTTTGGGAAGGCTGTTCCTTCCTAGTACCTCAGCCAGTGGGGAAAGGAAGGGGGCAATGTGAGGTCAGGAGTTTAGGATAAAGGAGGCTGTGCCCTCTGAAAACCTGAGAGGAAAAACCCCATGATGGTATGCCCCAGAAGACTCTCTCACTTCATTTCAATAAAGCTGCAGGAGTCTTCTGTCTCCTTTATGGACACTGTCTTTTCATAGCATGATTTTCTGTACATCTCATTTCCATAAAGCCATTTATTCATGGCACAGTAACCCAGGAACAGCCAGAGCTAGTGTCCCCATGAAGGATCCCACCATGGAACCCCTGGATTTTTATATCCTCAGAGTTCATCTGTGGACAAGACTTTCTCTTCTATCATCAGTCCTGGAGGTATTTAAAAGACCTGTAAAAATTGTGCTTAGGGACATGGCTTAGTGGTGAACTTTGCAGTGTCAGTTTAATGTCTAGACTTTGTCATATTAAGGGTCTTTTTCAACTTAAATTGTTCTATGATTCTATGGCATGTCCAACACCTAAGTCCAGAAAAGAAATTCACCTTTAAACCAGATTGTTTCTTTATAAAGAATGTTTTATACACATAAGATACTTTTAAAGTAAGGACACTTAATGTTTTTTCAGTTGAATCAGGTTTTACACTGACAATGGCTAATACATTAGGCAAGCTTAACAGGTGAGTTTTCTCTCTGCTTTTGAGCTTCACATTATAACCAGGACATCAGTAAGTGTTGAAGAGTGATCAATCAATATTTCCACTTCTATCTGGTGAACTGAGTGATTATGTAGTTTCCTTGTTATTACAGTCAACAAAATTGCATCTGAAAATTTTCATTGATAGAATGGTTAACATTAGCACAACCAAATAATGCAAGAGGAAATATGACTGCAAAAAACAAGGAAAACAATAGCTTCTATGTGACTTATTTTCTCTTTGTATTTTTAATTCTAAAACATTAATCAATATAATTTTTGGATAAACAGCTGATTTTCACTTTGTTTTTCATGCTGTAGGTTCTCACAACTTGATAATTATCATGGTTTTTGTCATTATTATTATTGTTGTTGTTATTATTATTATTACAATTTTTCTGCAAAACCATTTTGATTTTGCAATTTCAAAACTGCTTGTAGGCAATGTCATTCTGCTTCTGACAACTTACAGTTTCATGCTTTGCCTTGTGACACATCTAACAGTAAAAATATACTCACTCTGGTTTCATTCACAGGATCAGCAATCTGCTACAGTCTCCAGGGGAAGGAGATCAGCTACTCAGCTAGTCAAATACTGCCATCAGCATGAAGTGTAATTGTAGAAAAGATGTTCTGTGGCTACCACCTTTAAGCCATCTTCTTAAAAGAGTGACAATTTTGTTCTGTTTTGTAGCTTATTTTATATAGTGTACATCTACAGGGAAACTTCCTTCTTTACCAACTTCACCTAATCCCTCTCTCTGTCAAATGCTGTCACAAAACTTACACTTTTGTTATGAGTAAGAGTGAATCACTTTGAAACTGAATTTCAGTTCTCAAATTCACAGCCTGGTTGAGGAGATTTAGTTGTCACACCTTCATTATACATTCAACCTCACAGCAGCTGAAGTAAACAGCCTTGTAACCATTACTCCATTTTCATGTTAGGTTTGCTACTCAGTTATGTGTGAGAAAGTCTACAGGACACTTTGTGCATGCACTCCAAACCTTTCCAGCAAATCAATGCACTATAAAACATCTGAAGTAGTCCAAAGCTTACTCTACTAGTCATTAACTTAATCAACTGCTGATCAGACAAGACACAGATAGTATATAACACCAAATCTGTTCACTTACATTGTCGATATTTGGCCTTATTTTTGTATCTTAATAGGACACTAGTCTAATTACCAGTAGATTTATTTGTGTTGGTTAGTAAATAAAGCTGTTTTCCCCTTAACAAGAGAGTCAGTGCAATCAGAACTGGCATTTCCATTATTTCATTTTCTAATTCCAAAAGCAACTGATGAAACCTTAATGAGGTGGATGCTTTCAAACTGTCATTAATCTTTGCCTGAAGTTCCTTAATAGGATTATTAGTCTCAGAAAATAACAACCCAATAGAACAACCCAAACCCCCCAAACCAAACAAACAAACACCCACCCCATCAAGTAAACAGTCTATTGTCAATCTGTGGGCTTTCTTCATGAATGATATGAGGCATTCCTACTCTTTTGTAAACAAAATTGGATGGGCCTGGAGGAAATATCCCTTTCACAGAATAAATAAACATATCCAAAGTGAGTGGATATCACTTGGGAGGAAAATCTGTGTGTGCCTATGTTTGATGTAGAGGTTGTAAAGAGAATGCCAATTAGAAATCGCACTGCTAAAGTGACATTTCTATCATTTATTTCTGCAGTACTGTATCACTGCAGCAATATATGCAATGACAATGAAAACTCCAAGATATAAAATCTGGCTGTTTTGTAGAACTTGATGAAAGTCTGGTGTCAGGCTGGGTGAGCCAGAGAGATGGATGAGGAACGCAATGCATTTTAGGTTTACATACAAGCATATTCCTGTACAGCATTTCCTATGTTGTGATGAATACTTCTAAATAATTTGCATAAAATATATTATTTTGCTTTTGGTGCTTTCAAAAATACACAGTAGACACTAGTTTTTAACTTGCACATAAAGAGCTTGCTATAGGGTTGAATTTGTTTATTTATTTGTTGTTTCACTGAAAAAAATGTCATCGAATGCTGATTGCTTCCAGCTATTGACTTTATACAACATCACTTGTAGAAATCAACTTTTTTTTTTGAACAAGAGCTAAATTTTAAAGCAAGATTGTGCAAATAAAATCTGTAAATATGAAAGTATAAAAGATGGTGCTGTCCTTTAAAAAACTATTTTTTAAAAAACTGAAAAGATAATTTGTATTCTTTAAATGCCCATATCCATTTAAAAAAGTTTCATAATGCAGGTTTCTGTTGCAGATCTTATTCATTTTCTTACTTCTGTTTCTGAAAGGTGCACATTTTTCTGCATCAACTTTAAAAATTAATACAGTCGTACATAAGAAAAAAATCAATGCTAGATGTCAGCATACATATATTATGCCTGAGCTTACCATGGAATGAAAGATATCCTATATAGGTTTGTGCACTATTCAAAATCTAAAATCTTTCAAATACTTTGTAATCCAGACTACATGACTGTATGAAATATTTATGCTGTGTGGATTTCTTTTTTTTTTTTTTTTTTTGCTAGCTAGCGTGTATGACACTCTATTTAAAATCTGGGCTGCATTGATTTTTTTCTATTTGAGTTGTGATTACATGTGGAAAACTTGCCATGTTTTCTAGTAAAAATTGAGTAGACATTATGTTCTTTATAAAGTTAACAAGCTGCATGATTTTTTTTATTTGATCCACGTAGTAGTAAAGTTGGATTTTGAATGTCAGTAACTGCAAATGGTCATTTGTACGAGGCTAGACTTCAGCTAGAAATATGATTATAGTTTGCAATAATTTGTTTATTTTCTTATGGTGGGTTATCTGGGGGAGAGCAACAAAATTTTTTCTATTGAAATGAGCTGTTTATTCCTAACAGCCTTATTTTTAGCATATCCTGAAAAACAGAAGATTAAATGTTTTCAGTTCCCTTCAAAATTTTCTCTTTCCTTTTTTTCTTACTTTCCTACACTTTCCTAAAATGGATTAAATTTCAGTTCATGATCTTTCCAATCATCTGAGATCCCTTAAGGTCTGCTAACTTAGACAAACAAAACCAAACACCAAAGTCCCAGGGGGAAAAAAAAAAAACCCAAAAAAAAATTGTCTTTCTCTTCCCTACATGTGTTATTACTCACCATCATGAAAAGCAAATTAAAGAAAACGCTACATAACTAAGCAAAATCAAAAACTAAACCAACAATATTAACTCTTGTGCAATCACGTCTGATTGCTTTAGCCTCTAGAGGCAAAAGATGTACCATAGATGTATGAGCTCTGCAGATGTTTCACTAGAGCTGGTTAATGAATATCATCAGGAGTCAGGTCCTGTGTAAAAAGCAGTATTACAATACCACACCACCACAGCATTTAGACAAAGGTTTTAGTTTCCTCCTCTCACATGGCACAAAAATTTTAATTTTGACAGTTTGGAACTTGCTTCTTCCAACCTGATCAGAACTTGTATTTGTCTAGTTATTGGATTAGTATGTCACTGCTGTGACAACTAACCTCTACTTCTAGTGTGTAAAATATGGTGACAATTTGTTAAATATGCAATAAGCGCCACTGACTGTCCAATGACTGCTGATCAAGGAAATTAAGAATGCTTACATGGTAAGCCAGAAGATAGTTCTTTAAAAAATAATCTTTTAAATTTCCAAGTCAAAGATGTTTGATTTCAAATCCTCAAAAATACAAATGTATTTTTCAGTATTACTGACATACAGAATATGAGCTACCTGGAGGACACTAATTTATTTAGAGGTGGTACTGGATTATTTACCAAAAACTCCGTTTGACAAGCATGTTTTTGGATGGCTTTGGAGTTCTGCTATCTTGTAGACTAAGGAAAGGGAGAAAAAAGGGAAACCCTAGGAATCAAACTATAAAGTCTGCAATACTGAGAAATCTGGGGAAAAAAAATCATAAGTTACAACAGTCCCAAGGTTTCTAAATGGCAGGGCTCTGAAGTAAGACATGAATATCCACTGGATCTATTCAGCAGAGCAAACCAACATGGCCTTGGAGCTTGTCTAATCAGCTTAGCAGAATGGGATGCACTAGAGATAGAGTGGCAGCGGCTACAGCATGCCTTGCCTCCTCCATATTTCCTGAGCAGACGGTCTTTCTTAACAGACATGAAAAAACACCAGTATCTCATGAGACATAGAATGCTGACAAAGCTATATATAGGTAAAACAATGAAAAATTGAGAAAGCAACAAAATCCCCAAACTTTTCTGGAGTTTCAGAAAGGTTTATTTTCACTCAAAATCAAAAATGTTTCTTACAATACTTCTGAATATGACTATGAAACTGCTCTTGGGAGCTAACCTATTCCTCCCCTCTTGTAAAGGTCCTCTTTTTGTGTTCAATAAACTGAAATATGGTCTTCCCTTCACTGGTTTTTAATAAATTCCTCATCTTTACATGAATATGTTCTGTGTCTGGCCTGCTGACCTACTCTCACCTTCTGACATAGCAAGTAGATTTAGCAATATGACTGAATAATATTTTAAAACTAAAATAATGGTCAGACCACTGTCTGATCCAAATCCCGCAGGGTACCATGCAATTCTTAGTTCCTCTTGGGTGAGCAAAACCTTTCATCTTTCACTGTGAACAGCTCATTTAACGCATTAGAAGGTATCATCTTGCCTTGTAAAGCTCAGGTAAAAAAAATCCCAAGAAAAAATTGAAGCATTATTATAGCTCAAGGGTGTCCTACCTGTACATGAGAGACTATTGGGCTATTAATCTTGATCAGAAAAAGAGATGGTTCCAGGAAAAGACACTGAGAACAACTTTATCTTCTCCCTCTAACGATACAAAAACAAGACAGGTATGATCTTACAGCTCAGTCCATAGCTCAGGAGCAAGGAATGTTGTCCCTGGTTATGTCACAGGCTTCCCCTGGGATCTTTTGTAGCAATTTCTGTCTAGACTGGTTAGATGCTTAAATCTTCATCCATGAAGGAACATCTATGAATCTGTGCTGTAGACTCTGAGGGTATCAGTAAAGTTACCTGCAAAATGTAAATTACAATTTACTCTCTCCCACATTGTAGTTTTCATCAGTATTAAAAGAAGACATTCTGATGTCTGAGATGATCCATGTAAATTTGCATGTTAGGTATTTGTGTGGAGAGCTACTAAGTCTGTGGGAGAGGTGTGAAAGTCTGAAAAGTTATGGTTAATTGCTATGGTAAATATTGTTAAAAAAAGGACTTTGCCCATTATACAAAGTTATACAAAATTATACAGTCAAAACAGTAGAAAGCTGTTGCTACCACCAAAGCCCACTTCCCACTCAAATATGATTCCTAACAGGAGCTGGACTGTGATAAAGGTGGTACTATTCTCTGGTTATCTTTGTCCTAAGGAGAAGAATATACCCACAAGGAAAGCCAAATCCAGCATCTGTTCTGAAAACCAGCTCTGGCTGGGTTCAATGGGGGCAAGGCACAGCCCACAGACTCACGCCTGAGGCTTTCCACCAGAGCACTGCATGTGATGCAGAGTGATGCAACAGATCCAGAGGCTCTTGGAAGAGACTGTGCCAAACTCGCCACCCAGGGGAGTTACCTGGGCATTCCCACCTGAACTGAACATGTAATACATTGAATTTTGTTTCCTTCAGGACCCTCACCAGTGGGAAGACCATAAAAACAACATCAAAGGGAGACTGTCAGGGTCCATGGAGTGTTGACATTTTCTACTTAATCTGTTTCTTTGTCACTTGCTTTCTGTCCTGCCCTCCATCTCCCTTATATTTCTCATTTATTGTTAAATAAAATTTATGCTATCAACTTCAGCATATGGTCTCATTTGCACCTTAATTTGCTCAGAGGCTTCTCTCTAACAATTTTAATAACTGTATCTTAATGGGATGGAAGGGAAAAAACAGTATTTAAATCAGCTGGATTCTGGACAGGATGTTTTATCCTTGTCTTGCTGTTCAATTCTTTAAAGTGTGCACTTATTTAATTGTAATGTAAAATTTACTTTAATTTCTTAGGTTTCACAAAGTCTAAGCATTTTGGGTCTATCATACCAGACTAAAAATTTTTTACTTTTTTTTTTTTTAACCTGCAATCTGTTATCTGCCTTGCTGGGATGTGGTTTATATTTATCCATAGCAGCATGTACAGTGGTGTGGTTTTAGTTTGTAGGGATCCAGAATGTATGGTGCAGTGGTTTTACTTTGTAGGGATCCAGCTGGACCAGCAGATCCCACACAATTCCAGACTCAACTGTGAGTTGATGATTCTCGTAGTCATGATTCTCCAGCTCAGGGCACTGAGACTCCCTTGGTCCATTACCCATGTTGAAGAAGGAGCAAAGAATGCCTTAAACACCTCTGCCTTGTCTCTGTCCTTGTTTGTGAGGTGACCATCCTTGTCCTGTAATGGTCTGATGTTATTTTCACACTGCCTATTGACATTAATATATTTAAAAAATACCTCCTTTATATTGTCACTCACATTTTTGGCAGCTTCAATTCTATTTGATCTTTGGCTACATGAATTTTCCCCCTACAGTGGCAAGGAACATCTCTGTATTCTTCCTATGTCACTTGGCCCTGATTCCATAGAGCATACACGTTCATTTTTTACTATATGTCCAAGACAATACTCCGGTTCACCTAAGCCAGTTTTCTGCCTCATCTGCATCACTTCACTTCTAATATTTGGGAATTTCTTGTTCCTATGCCCTTAGGAGGCGATGTTTAAAAAGTGGCCAGCAGAGATGGACACAAACAACTGCAAAAATATTTTCCCAGGGGATCTAATTCACTAATTCCCAGAACAGCTTCAAGTCTGCTGCTATGTTCAGAGTTGAGATTTTGCTGGCACTTTTCTTCCTATCAAACAGAGATTTTAAATTCATTCCTATTGTGGTCACTGTGGCCAAGATGGCCACCAATCTCCACTTTCCTCTTGAGATCCGCACTGTTGCCCAGCAGTAAAGGAAGGGGTCTTTCTGAGTCAGTTCCCTAAGGAGCTGTTCCATAAAGTTGTCATCCAGGTTGTTAAGGAATCTTCTGGCCCAGGTTGTACCAGTTGTGTGATTCTTCCAGTTAATTTCTAGCAAGTTGACAGAAGTTGACTTGCAAGTGTCCATTAGTTCCTCAATGAGTAATTAATCAGTGTTGCTGCCCTGGATAGGAGGTCTACAGTCGACTCCCATGACAACATCTGCATTATTTGTTTGTTCCTTGATTCTCACCCAGAGGTTCTCAATTCTGCCACTGCCAGTTGTGAGCTTCATACATTCTACCCCTTCTACTGCATGCAGTGCCACCCCTCTGCCTCTTCTGAGGTGTCTATCCCTCCTGTAAAGCCTGTAAACATTCAATAGGCAATCCAAGCACAGGACTCATCCCACTAGATTTCATGTATATAATGTCAGCAATGTCAGATCTCAGGGACTGGGCCAAAGTTTTGAACTGGTGGCACTTGTTTCTCATGCTGGTTGCATTAGTGTAAGAACATTTCAAGTTTGGTACACAGTAGCCAAAACCTCATGAAGCAGATTGAGGGGCTCCATTAATGTTCATTTCCTCAAGTGTTGGCAAGCCATGGCATTGCTCATCACTGACTAGCCTGGTTTTGTCCCTTTCCCCTTTCCAAGATAGTGTAAAACTTTATCAGCGAGTCCCACTAACTCCTTTGTTAGAACCTTTTTCCCCTCTGAGATGGGTGTATTCCATCAGATGGCAGTAGACCAGGTTTTGAGTAGGTCATCCCATAGTCAGAGAATCCAAAATTTTTCTGATTACAACAACTTCAGAGTCTCACATTGACCTGGTGGATCTTATGATGCCTTTTCTATTGTCCAAAACATCGTCTCAGCTTTAGTACCATGAACTTAAGCTTGGGAAGGATGCTCACTATAGTAATTTCTGAAAGAAATCAACTTCTGTCAAGAAAGGAGTTGAGATATAAAATACTCATAGTTTCATATTCCTCTTTGAGATTCTTAGAATTTCTCTCTTTGCATTCTTTTCAGTATAATTTCAATATATTTGCATCTATACTTCTCCTGCTGGTTTAGACTGTTAAAGCATATTTAGACACACCTGTATGAACTCTTTCTTTAATGAAATATAATGATTTGAGAAAGTCAGAAGGGAGTTAGTAAAGTAGAATTTAAAGAAGGATTTTGCACAGCTTACAAGTCAGAGGATTCATCTGCCAGACATTTCTTTTCCTCTCTCTACAGACTTATGTCTTTTAATCCTTCATAAAGATTATTTGATCAGAATCATATAAAAACTGTAAGCATTTATTCTAACAGCACACTTGTAATCATCATTGGAAAACGCATTAAAGCTCTTGTCAAGCTGGGTAACTCATGTGAAAAATACTTCTTCGATCCAAAGAGGAATGATTTCATCACAGTTTAGTTTCATGAGGAAGGGCTGAATAAAGCACATAAAAATTAACTGTAATCTTATGAGAAAATGAAGTAACTGGCTTGAAACGATTTTAGGAAAAAAAAAATTTAAAATTCCAGTAACACAGAAAAAAATTTGAATTCTAAAACTGGTAAGTTAATGACACTCAGCTGTCTATGAAAGCAGCGTATTTTAATATAAAATCATGAAGAGCATTTTCATCACACAGATTAAATAGGATCAAAAATCATCACTGCTCTGATGAAAACACATGTAGCATTAGAGTAAACAAAAACTTATCTTGTGAGCAATAATATTAGAATAGACTGGAAAGTTTTCTAGGTTGACTTTTTCTTTGTTTGGGTGGAGTTTTTTGTAAAGACAAAATGTGAAAATGTATAGGGAAGATAGCCAAGACATACAGTTGTGCATCAAACTGCTGTGCCACACTGTCATACTAAAACAGATCAATGCCTATCTACTCCAAAGTACCCTCAAAAACTGATACAGCCTGCAAACTGTAGAGATAGGATGCAATACAGTGAGGAACAACTAAGAAAAATGACATTGTTCATATCATCCATTTGTTGATTTTTATCATGACATGCAAATCTTAACATGCTTTTAACTTTTTAAATGTTCAAAAAGTAACTGGAGAATATTTAAAAAGAGACAGTGAATACACAAACCATTCACCAATACAGGCTAAAATGCTAGAATCTTGGATACAGTAATGTATAGATAAAGGGACATTTCCAACTCACCCATGACATCAAAAAGTAAGACTCATAAGTGATTGATAGACCTCATGGACTTAAATTTTAGGAAGCATTAAGACTCTTAACTTTTTGTTAGGCCTTTTGTGTTGAGCTGCTTAATTTTTTTGAAGATAAAACCTTCAAAAGTGGTTGTAGAAAATAGTATTTTCTTTAGAAAAAAATTAAAGGGGAATCAATTAGTCTGTCAACAGAAAGAAAAAAACAGTGTCAGAAAATTGAAAGATATAGGATGTGAAAAAAAATTTATTATTTACTTGAAGGCAAATAAACATGTAAAAATGTCACATGTATCAGAAAATAAATCCTGTAATTAATAAGCAATTACACCCTAGTAAAATGCTTGTCCTAAACATCGGATCCTCCCTTTCTTTAAAATAAAGTTCAAGCAATTAATTGCTTCTTTGTTATCTATATATAAATACAAGTCTCTAAAATAAAAAAAAGAAGCATTGACCACAGCATTAACATCAAACCTTTACATCCCTAATTGGCTTTTCCACTTAAAGTTCTTTGTGGAGACCAGGGAAATAACAAAAGAGAAAGGATGTAAGGATCCACCGCATTAGGTCTAAGGAAAACAATATGTCTCCCTGTTACAAAAGAAAATAAATAGCATACCTAGTAGAGTGGAGAAACAGGAAGCCTTAAAACAATAACTCTCTTTACAATGCCAAGATCAACATCTGCTTATGTAATTTTCTATATTTCTAGTGTCTTTATAGCAAAATTTTTCAGTGTTTTGATGATGGGCTGGTACACAGCAACGTCTGTGCCAGATTGTCCCGTTTCTCTTCACTCCATTTGGAACTTACTCAACCCCAGAAAGTACTAACTAAATGTGCCCTTTACCTGCAAGTAGCAGCTGTTGATTAAAATCTGTTTTGTATGAGGGACTGGGATACAGGATATTTTTTGTTGCAAGTTCATCTTCAATAATACCAATTCTTATTTAAGGTCATTTGTATCCAGGCTTCTGCATCTGTCTTCTACTCCAGTACCAAATCAGGCACCTATCATTGTCATGCTCCTGAAAAGAGTTCCTGACATCTATTAAAAGCATTTTTATGATATGGAGATAAAATGTCAGTCAATGGAGTAAAATAGGATTGATCTGAAAATATGAAAAAAACCTTTTAAGAGAAAAACTATTGATTTTATTTGTTCCTCACAAAAACTATTTGAAAGCTCACATGGAGAAAAACATTACAACATAGTGGCTTTGCATAGTATTTCAGACTGAACTTTTGGATTTTTTTTAAACCAATATTTCTGAATTACTTGCTTGTGGTAATCATCTTGCAAATTCTGCCATGTCCCTGCAGAACTAACATAATGTGAAAGAAAGAAGTGATAAAGCTGATTTTTATCCAACAGTTATGCAAATTTATAATCAAAATAGGAATTTTAATGTTTAAAAATTTAAGAACTTGTCTAAAAAATAAAGCATTTAAAGTCTTTCTTCTGAATTTTTTTAAGTATTTTCTTTTTGAATTTTAAAGATATTAGTACCAGATATGATGTCATTATCAGCAATGTGATTCTGTGTAACAATTGCCTCAGAAACATCCTTTACAATTTGTGTTATAAGTAGTCAGTTTCTTGAAGTAATGTTTCTCATACTTGTGGAAATCTAATTTAAAGAGAGAAAGATGCTTCTGAATCTGGCATGAAATTAGGAACTCAGAGTTCACATACAAATTTTAAGTTTGAGCTAATATTCTGGTAAGTCATGGTTCTGTGAAGGAGTTTGTGTTTTGCAAACTTTAAGCATCACTATTAGAAATAAATAACATGACTGCCACAGAGGGATGAGTTCGTAATTGTCAGTAAGACATTCCTGTGAGGATTAGTAAGGAAGCTTCCCTGTCCAGCCATCCTGGATCCACTCCGTCAGCCATCTCACACCACCTGAGCTGGGACCTGGACCCTTTGCAGCTACACCCCCAAAACACACACAGTCACACAAGGTTTCCTCACTGGCTCAACCACAGGTTTTCACAGCAGAGTCTGAGAGACACAGATAATTAAAATAATTTAGTCCTTGTGCAATAACTAAATAACAAAATAACCTGGCTGTTCCATGCCCTTTGTTCCACAGAGGGTTGGCAGCTTCCAAGCTCTTGCCTCAGGATCCAGACGCCCAGAGCACAGCCTGCAGCTCCCACTACAGCTGCACCCCGAGCTACCTGCACTGAAGGTATTCCTCCAAATTTTTTCTGAGTTTGACCTGGTATCAGAATACCTTCCTTGTCAAGGTAATATTCTATATGAAGGTCAAATGTCATATTTATAAGGAAAACTCAAAACTCAGAGAATGTCCTCTAAGTCAGACCTAGTAGCATTTTTCTGGTGTAAATTGCCAGAACAGAGACCTCTAATGCCATTTGAGATTCCCTAGATTATCCCAAGTAACCTGCTACTGACAGTCCAGAAGGGAATATGGATCATTCATAGGTTTTATGTCATGCTTGACAGCTTCTTATAGATATCTTGGGTACCTCAGGGCTTCTCAGATGTCACTAAATGTTTTTGCATCAGGGGAGATAAGATGACCCTTATTGCTTTTCTCTCTCTAATCAGGCTTGAAAAAGGAAGCAAAACACATTTGAGCAATAAGCAGTTCTAGTAATCGAGATAGCTTTTAGACCACTCCTTTTCCTTTCGGTTCAGACTTTACTCAATATTCCCAAGTTAAAATCTTGTTTACGGCGAAAGAGCAAAGAGCACTCCTGTATAAAGAAAATAATTTGTTGTTAGTGTAGTGGCTATTTTAACAATCTAATCTAGGAAGTACTATTAGTACTATTATTATTACAGAAAAGGAAATAATGTTTCTCTACCGAAAAAAAATTCAATTATAGTAATACAATTAAAACAGTTACAGACACATGTAATTTTCATGCTTTTTCTGTTATTATCCCTTCTCATTCTTCTCTAGGTCCGGGGTAAATTTCATCCTAGTGCTGGTGTAGGAGTTGCTACAGTGAATTGTAAGCAGCAATTCACCAGGAAGAATTTTGTTGATGTTAATGTTGAGATTTTCTTTTTCCTCATTCTAGTATTCACTAAAAATAATTGTAATGTATTTTCTAAAATAATGTCACAACTTTCTTTTTCTTCATTGGTCTGCAACTGCATATTATATCTCAATATTATATCTATGACAGCTTTTTGGCATGTTAGATACTCCTTTTTTTTTTTTTTTTGCTACCCCTCAAACTAGTTTTGTCCAGCTTCTAATATGAATTTCTGTAACTGCATGTGTGCCTCCAGTGCCTTCCTGTATCCAGCCTATATCACTCCATTCCTGTGCTTTCCTGTGCTACATCCCCACTTTTCTAAGCTTCTGCTATCAGACCAGGTCTGCATTTTTCTGCATCATTATATTAGAACCATAAACACCTCATTATTCATAAAAACCCCTCCCTACTTGTCAGTACTATCTCTATTTTGGCATGGTTGCACTGAATAATGATAGGCAAAAAAAAAATAAACCATAACCACCTCATCAGAGGAAAAAATTGCTCTTCGAGATAAACCAAATAAAACAGAGCTGTAGGCAGGTCAAAAAAAAGTTCAGAAAATGCTATCCTGACAAACCTCAGTCCTAAGACCTTGCAAGCTTATTGTAAAACCTGTGGCCTTGACTAGTTCTGGGTATAATGTATCACAGGTTACAGAATTACAGTATTTGTAGAGAAAGAAGTATTACCTCATATGTAGCACTAATTTTAGATGCATGAAACACCATCTAGTACAAATAAAATTAAAATTTAATTTTTTTTTTGCCTTTAAAATAAATAAATGAGTTTAGCATTTAAGAATGGATTTAAAACCATTCATTAAAGAGGAAGATATGCTCAAAGTATGGAATTTAAAACACTCCACTTTTCTGAATGTGGAAAGTAGAAACACAAACAAGACTGCTGCTATCCTGGCTGTGTCAAATACCAGAATAAGGGAGACTTTGAGATGTCTATTGCAGATGCCTTAGAGACATTAGCTTTCTTTGTTTTGTTGGTTTGTTTGAATGGTTTCTTGATTTCCTAAGCTGTGTGTATCTGACAGGTTGTGAAACCCATTTTTACAGCTTATTTAAATCTAATAATGGTAATATTTTTAAAATTTATATCAATTAATCAGTAGAGATGCCACAGTATGGGCTGAGAATATGGTTCAAAATAACGGTTTTCTTATTTCTTATGTATATAAAGTGCTTTTACGTAATAAAAAACCTCCCAACATATGTTGTTGGGTTTTTTTTTTCTCCTAATGTGTGTCATTTAATAGGGAATCTTGTGCTGTTTTGTCAAAGTATTTTTTAATGCCTTCAGCAACAAGCAGAAAACTGTATTGTGTTAAGACTACTGAATTTGTAATGGTGGATATTGGACAGCTCAGGAGAAATTTCTTTATTGAATTTCCTGTGAATTGTCTTGGGGTAAATGGCTTAGCAGATGTGGAATACATCTTTCAAAGCTCACTGCTATAAAAGGACAGCAGGCATAGTTTTATGTTGTTCTTGTCTGCCTTTTAAATCCTCTTGTTGCAAGTAAGTAATGAAATAAGCATTTATCAAACATTCCATTAACAGAAGAAATTCTGGCAAAACCTTGTATAAACATGTCAGAAGACAGATGATATTGTATCTTCAAATTTCTCCAGTTGTACCTATGATACATGAAGTAGGCTTCAAAACAGGTTTACAATAGTTAAATTTTGTTGCTGTTTAAGTTGATATATAAGGACAGGCCAGGGACTAATGCCTGACCCTGGAGTCATCTGAAAGAAACTTGTTATAAACCCAAATTGACTCAATAGATCAGATTTGTCTTGGAGAGATCTACTTGGAATAAACCAAATCTGAGATATGGACCCAAAATACAGATAAGCAGAGGGAACAATAGCACTTTGTGTACTGCATGATTGTGTGCCATGGTCTGGGTTTGGCCCCAAGCCTGGGTAGCATGGCATGGCTTATAGACACAGACCTAACCCTCCTGCCTGCCCAGTCAGGCTTGCCACTACACATTGCTTATTGGAAACAGCCCTGAGAACATGGGAATGGCCAAATCAGGGTCAAGCACTGTTTAGAGTGATGGCTGGCACAAATTAAATGCTGGGATGTGCTTTCTTAACACTTTAATGTGATGGCTTTAACAGCTATGCACATATACCCATAACACATCCCTTTTAACTTTCCTGGAATTGGTATAGCCTTGAAGATTTGACACTCTAGTTTTATCCTTCCCCTTCTACATTTAGCAATATTGACATGCAGAGACCCATGCAATTTTTACCTGCATTTCTTTTATTTAATTGCTTGTAGCTTAGCCTAAAATGTTCACAGTATGCTTACAAAAAAACAAACTGACACACTGCTGCATATCACAGTCAATTTTTTTTACTGACCTAGCAGACTGCAAGACTGAGCACCTGGATGCCTATTAAGTCGGTGAATATGCTGAGAATCTGCCTTCTAAAAGGTATGCCTTCTAAGACTCAACCCTATCCCTTAAACAGAGCCCAAGCTTTTATATAAGTAATACAAAAAGTAATTATGCTTTAGACTCACATGCGCCTCACAGAATGACAAGCTTGATGTGTTTAATCTTTGCTTAACACAAAAAAGTTTTCAGCAGTTTGATTATAACCCCAACATGAAGCCACCATGATCAGAAATAGATGACTGATAATGCAGTTGTGGTCTCTCCTCTTTTGTAGGTGTTTGTCTACATTGGTAAAGGCACCATGTGGTTTTTCAGACATCTGGTAACAGCCGATATTACTAAGGACAAGGACAGCAGGATTTCTGTTTGTCCAGATTGCAACACAGCACTAAAACAGCAATGAGGAATCTTGAATTTTATTTGACTCTGTAGAATATTATCACCCCCTCCTTTCAGAGTCATTCAAGTATTAAATGAAAGCCAGAGTGCGCTTATACACGCATTGTTCCAGTTCTGTATCTGTTGTACAATTAAGAAGATGTAGTACCAGTAACTGATTACCAAGAATGACTGCAGCCAATTGCAAGGGAACACACAAAACTGTATTCACCATTTGTTAAGTAATTTAAACAATAATAATAAAGTTTAAAAAAATCCAAACAAGTCTAAGGGTGAATAGAAGGACAAATTTCAGACAATTTTATTGATATATTTTGCTTACTGCTCTGGGGCACACTCTCACAAATGTGCTACAAAATGTACAGAAAAAAAAATAATTAAACCAAGCTAGAATGGCTCAGGGGCCTCCCAGGGCTTTTAAAGCAATGTTTTAAAATTATGTCTGGAAAGGGTAGCTTGGGATTCAGAATACACCTGTAGGCTGTAGCACATTTAGACCTAATAGCTCTAAAACAATGTAAGCAAGCTAGTGCAGATAATGAATTTGCCTTCTGAACATGTGTTAGCAACAGATTTTCTAATGTATAGATGACATAAATATACATATGGTTAATAAAAAGAATAAAATTAAGAGAGTGAATGTACCTATTAACAGCATATGAGATAACATTAAGTACCACCTGTCTGTTCGAGAGCACAATATTTTCTGGTTGTTATATTGGTTATGCATGAAGAGTTTGGGCTAAAACGTCCATAGCATTTAAACAAATAAGGCAGCACCACTCCCCCACTATTCCCAAGCACTTTTCTCACAAACATATAACAAATTGTGGCAGCTTAATCAATTGAGACTCTGCAACCATTTAGGAATTTCTGTTGTAGTGACCAGTCTTAAATACATTTAAAATACCATTATTGACAATACCCATTTAAGCACTAGGTACAGATACAAATACTGCATCTGGTATAAATGTATGACAGATAGAAAACTAGTTTAGTTCATTACAAGATCACAGGGCTGAATTTCAAAGAGAGGAAGTTTTGTCCAAGTATTAAAACTGTATTTGTGTGAAAATATGAGCCATCCTCTGAATTGTAAGTAACTTTGGGAACTAATCCTCTAAGATTCAAGGAGGATTAAATACTTCTAACCATTTTCCATTAGTAAGGAGAATTCTGCTGAAACAGTTTAGGTCCAGGTTTTGGTTGTTTTGGGTTTTTTTTAAACTTGCCCTTAGATATAGGAAATTACACTTATTGAGTGAGCAAGTGATTCAAGGTCTAGTCCAACTGTCAGTTAAAGAAATGAAAGTTTTGTCATAACTCTCAATAGTGCAAGATCAGGAATATTGCCTTTAGTGTGCAATAGGAATTAAAGCATGGTCTTAGCATTTCCATACAGGCTCCAGCTGTGAAAGTCATTGTGTTGGTTTACAGCATCCTTAAGGTTCTCTTATATTTCTCCAAATAAAATATACATTTCTCTTGTTTCACCAGCAATTCCATATAAGACACTAAGAGTAGAATTGGATCTCAGATAAAAAGGCACTATTGATATAAAACTGTCCCTATTTCTAGAAGTTTTAATTTAGGAAAAAAACCCAAACAAACACCTTTGCTTTCTGTCCTCACAATTACTTTTAATTATATGAGGTTGTATTAAACTGACAGTCTTCATAGGAAAACTGAAACTTATTGAAGCAACTAACCTACATATTGTCACCAGGCTAACATACATATATTGTCACCCTGCTGGACAATGGCATTTTTTAATAATGGCAGGTGGTATAAAGTCTACAGGGATAGGTACTGTTTTCCATTAGCCACTTGGAATTGCCAAAAATATTAAACAGTCTTTTTTGAGCACACAAACCCTACTTGCAAGCTTTTTTCTGTCTTTGTTATAAAGAATAATTCATCCTTAAGGGTTCCAGAAATGCATACAGAGATGTAAGGACATTCCCTTGGTGGCTAAGAGGTTACTGAAGTGTATGTTTTTTATCCTTTTGAGAGCACTGATATGTCTGTACTTCTTCTCATGCTGCATAGATATTAATACTAGTAGTGTATTCTGTCCGTGTATTTTTCTACTTGATATTCAAATTTTTTCTTGAAGGTAATTGAGCTAAATAAGAAAAGAATTTAAAGGATTAGTCTGCAATCAAAGAAATATTTTAGGAAATATTTTTGGAATATTACACGTTTATAATATCCAGAGGTTGTTAATGTCCTTTTTGAAAATAATTCCTACTATCTCAAATAAATCCAAATTAGAAGAATGAACAATTACAAAATAAATATGGAAAAGTAAACAATAATATTTCTCAGACTTTTAATATTGCCTTCCATCTCAGACTTTTAATGTCCAAACTTAACAATATAAATATAGCTGAAAAATTTTAACATGAGATGAAAATCAGGCTGTTTTGAAGATGAAGAAGTATTTTTCAGAAATAAAATTGTACCACATTTAGTCTTCTCTGTAGTAGTAAAGTATTATTTTTGCTATATTGTATTTTCAAGATGAAATACAGAAAGTCATAGGAGATGGTCCTTGACCTTCAATTTGTTATTATACTTTTTATTTAATTTTAGATAGACATAAGAAACTGGAGATTAGAAGAGAATCAAGTTACACAAAGTGACTCACCTGAGTCCATAAGGGCACAACAATGTGACAGCATATTGCATATTGCATTGAAATTTACCTGCATTGACTCTTAGCAGCTATTTAGAGGTCCAGCCCAGGACTATCTCAATACCCAACAAAAACTCTTTGCATAATGTGCATATAAAAACATGCATAAATGGGCAAACA
This sequence comes from Passer domesticus, assembly GCF_036417665.1. Taxonomy (NCBI): domain Eukaryota; kingdom Metazoa; phylum Chordata; class Aves; order Passeriformes; family Passeridae; genus Passer; species Passer domesticus. Next base: position 58,693,029 of record NC_087475.1, on the reverse strand, counting down.
ATGTGTGATTTCAGTTAAACTTATTCACCCTGAATTTGGGATTAGGACAGAATAAGGAATGCTTTGAAATGTATTATATACTTTACGTGCCTCATAAATTAATGGAGAGCTATTTAGAGCCTGGTTTAGACATCTTAAGTATTTTAGTGGAACAGTTTCTTTTTGTTCCCCACATGTTAAGCCAGGCGACACAGTATCTGTGGACCCAGATGTCCCCAGCTCAGAAGGACCTGTAAATTTTCTGATAATGTGCTAAAACAACATGATTATTTGCATTACAAGCCAACTCTTTAATACTAAGACAACAAGTTCCTAAAAAAGCAGCAAACATAAATTAATTTCATGCATTGATGGAGGGGTTTTTTGGTGTCATAACTAAACATATATTATTAATATACCTTAATGAGCACTGTTTTTGTAAGTCTAGGTTATTATCCATTTTGTTTTGATTATAAGCTGTTTGGTCAGTTTACTTTGTAGTGCTCTAACAACAGCACACAACAATTGTGCCTGAAGAAGTAAGCCCTCCTTTGCCAATGTTCATATTTATGTATATGCTGATTACATAGGAGTATATATGTATTTATAAATCTGTGTATTTCACTATGTATTCGTAAACTTCTCTATACAGCTATACATGTGAGCAGAAGTATATAAATAACTAGATACATATACATACATAACTCACTGCAAATATTTAAATATTCTAGATCTACAGAAAACATGTTCTTTCAGGATATCTTAGATAGCTCTGTGGTCCATATAAAAATAGTTTATGGTCTTTGTCTTAATGTACTGAAGTAGTGTCCATAACTTGCACACTCAAAGAAGCAACAGCATTGACACCTTTGTTAGTAATCTTATATAAAAAAAAATACTTGTTCAAAAAGAATTACAAACTGAATCTAGCCTGTATAACCTTAGGCCACTGAGACATGAGCCTGGGGCACTTACCTGTCATGTATCCCTTTACACCTTTAAATCCCCACAGTAACAGACCATCTGCACCCATAATCAGATGGCCAGATTTTAGAGCAATACACCTTGTTTATAAAGGGCAATTCTAATTTACAACCCACTCTATTTTGGGAGGTACTTTGGGAGCAAGCCTCTGATGCTTTCAGGTCAGCCATCTGTCTCCTTTCTTGCCAAGTTACCTCTAGGTTATGCTCTTTCCCCTCCTCAGCATATTATCCTGTCTCTTGCACACTCACATAGAAGGACTATCAAGAGAAAGAGCATTTTAGCAGTTAAGATGTGCAAAAATTGTCCTAGAGTACGTTTATATTCTCTTCTGAGCAATGGTTTGAACAATGGGATGAAGCAGTTTTAGGCACTTTCTGCTGTGGTATTTGCTGTTTCTTGTGGCCCTGATTAGAAAGGGGAGAAGGGATGGTACAGGGACAGACCATTAGCACAATTTAAAAGCATCCACACTACCCACTGAGGTCTGCACTGTGTGGTTCCTGAGGGCTGGAACATTCCTGTATCTCCCTGGAAAAGTCTACAAACTCATCACATTGCCTGCAAGCAGCTCTTCAGGATATATCATCTTTCTTCCTTTTCTGCTACGTTCACCTCTTCAAGGATGGGATACCAGAGAATTTCATGCCAGCTTTACTCACGTGCAAAGTTCCTTGTCCAATTACAGCAAGCTAATTGGTAGACAGAAGTGTAGTCATTAGGCAAATCCAGCACTTTGGAATATACTTGCACTTCTTTAAAGGTGTTCCTGTAAAGTGCCCAAGCCATGGTAATCTGTTTGCTGTTCCTGCTGCCTTTATGTATGGTAATAAGTTGCAGAGGTGCAGCAAATTTTGAAAAGATAACACAAGCTAAATTAATTTTTTGGGAAAATATGAAATAAAACAAAGAATTCAGCAGAACTTCAAACAGCATGATGTATCAGTGCCCTAAGCACATACCCCACCCATAAATGATAAAATCCTCGAGCACTGGAATATCTGCTGCACCAGAAATTATATTAGTGGTTATGTTTCTAGAAAGAAATACAGGACTACAGGAATAAAATATAGCAGTTCAGGGAAAAGATGACTAGATTAAGTGTTTTGATATTTGTAAAGAGGCATGAAATAATTTTTGCTGCCTTCCTTCAGCAGTTTGATAGACTGTGACCATTGTAAAACTAGCTTCAATACAACCCATTACAATCTACACATCTATTTTGAAAATCTATTAATCTACAAAGTAACACAGTTAACAAATTTTATGTTAAAATCACACTTGTATAAGCTATATAATATAAAAACCAAAGAAAAAACATGCTGAATACCTTTAAGAACAGCTACAGTGAGTGGATCGAACAGTAAGAATACTATTGCTAGAACATTGTAAAAATAGAAGACAGCATAATCATGTCAGCTCTAGCATTGTCTAACATTTTTTATTTAAACAAACTTTAGATCTTTTTAGAGAAATTCTGTGAAGTGGTACTAAGACAATATAAAATTTGTTTTGAATAAAATATTGAATGTTTCTGAGGAAATATCTGAATATTTATATTATTATTCACTCTGCAAGTGAAATACTCAGATGAGCATGGTTTTACTTTATATCTTGCTTGCATCATCTAATTTATGCATCAGTTTCAAACACCCTTTCCTGTACTATGGGTGTCAGGGTGTGCTAAAAAGCGCAACATCTGAATTGCTGTGGTACCGCACATCTTACATCACTGACTTGAGAAATCTACCTAGTCCTCATGAGATTGCGATCTAATGAATTCATACCATTTCTATCAACATTTCTGCTTTGATTTTGGACATGAATCTCTGTGATGGTACACTGTCCTCCTCCTCAGTGGAGCTATTACAGAAGTTTGACATCCAACAAAGACAAAACTATTCTGTATGTAGCTTATTTTTATATAAGAAAATAGATGTTCATTCCAGAAACAACAGCATAGCTGCCTGAAGCTGAAAGGTTTGCTACATCCTTCCCACATTCCAGCTCCTACTCGTACCAGTTTCCTACTGAAACTTGATCTGTATTAATGTTCTTCTGGTCTCTCTGTTTAAATGTTCACAAAGGGATATTATTTAAATGGTTCAGTCCTGTGCCTGGACACACGTCCGCTGTTGAGAGATGTTACCACCCAGCTTTTCTCAACCAGACTTGATATAGAGATGATAAAATGTTCCCAATGCTTGGTAAAAATCCAAGTGAATTTATAGCTTGTATTTAAAATTCTTGAGTTTACCCTATCAGACAAGGAATACATTCTTTATTTCTATCAGCAGCTAAAATTCAGGCACCTCTTACTCTCCATAGCAAAATTTCAATTTCTGTAAAAAAAGTTAATGAAAATGGGAACTGGGGATGTTTCATACTTTTTTTTTTCTTTGAAAATATTTTTTAAATGATGGAATATTTTCTTTATTATTCTTTGACATAATTTATTTTCCTGTTAAATTTTGAAGAAAAAATTGATATTTAGCTGTGAGGGTACTTCAAGAAAGTGGGAACTTATATTCAAATATGCTTCTTAAAGCAATAAATAGCTATGATAAATTGCATTTAATTATAAGTCAGTATGCAGGACATTCCTGGTAAATCCACTTTCACTGTATAGGTCTGAATAGAGTTCATATGACTACATACATGATATGAAGATGATATACTTTCAGAATGAGATTAAAGAAAAAGAGTGATTAGTTGTTTAGGGGTCTTTTTTGTTTGTTTTTTTTTTTTTTCTTGTTTTTTTTTGTTTGTTTTGGTTGGGTTTTTTTTTTTTTTGTGAAATACAGATGCAATTTATGCCCCAAGTTATTTCTGAATGGCACAAAATAATTCTCTGAAACCTCTTCTTTCTTGTATCAGTGAACCAGATGAGTCACAAATGAGACTTCTCTAACCTTTGCCTACTTTTAGTGTCACATTCTGTTTAAATTTTTCTGTGGTGTCTAAACACTTATATTTATTTTCTTTCATTTTCAGGAAACGCAAATTGGAAGTGCCAAAGTATTTTGATGTAAGTTGTTCTTCAGGGATTTTGGCTGAAAAGTACTACTGGCATAGTAGAAAATATCTGAAAATCTGTTTTCCTGTGATTTTCTCTCCAATTTCAGTGGCCAGAGACTAAGGAATTTAAGTACTTCAGATAAGTTTCACATCAATATTAATTTTTTATATTAATATTAGTTTTTGGACCTTGAAAATGATGCTTTCTGTTTGAACCTTTTTCCTTAATTTTGGTATTAAAGAGCACATTAACCAACATGTTGTACAGTACAAGTGCCACATATAAGTTAGCAATCTAAATGCAAAAGATGACACAAAGTGCCAAGTATTATAATCTTCTATGACAAATAATGACTGGATGAGTGTTTGTCCCTGAATCAGAAATTCTTGCTGTCGTAGTCTATATTGAAAAAGTTGAAAAGTTCCATTTTATGAGAAGCCATGTGCTATGGCATATCTATGAGAACAAACATCCTTTATCTCAAGAATCACTAATTAGGATTTTTTTTCCCTCGTGAATTGCAATTTTGCCAAACCTCTAGGTTGTGAAACAATGATTCACCACCCTGAAGTCTTTAGAGTACTTCTAGCTTCAGATATCTAAAATATTGAATGGAGTAATATAATTTCCTCACTTAATTCAAAACTTTATAAATAAAATAATATTGTTTTCCTTCTAAGACTAGAGCTAGCATAATTTCTTTACGATTTTAGAAGAATATTGAGATACGTGGTTCCTGTGAAGCTGTAAATACAACATATACACAGACACACACACAAAGTCTGCTTCACTCTGGAAGCCGAACAGGGTGAGATTTGAGATATAAAATGCCTACTGTAGACCTCTCCCCTTGCTTACTGAGTAAAATCAAGAGCAATCATGCACATGCATCAGGTCAAGAAAACAAAAAGTCAGTCAGTTTTACAGTGTAGGCACTAACTCAGACTTACAGGCATCTGACTGTAGAAGGAGCCAATAAACAGCCACAGCAGGCAAAGGCTGAGCTGCTCATTGGTTTCAGCCACCAGTGTGTCAGAAGCCGAGTGCTTTGTCTTGCTAGCAGCTGTAGGTCTGTTTGTTGCTTACATCTACAGCTTCATCGTTGTAAAAAGCTTTCTTCCACTCCCTGGAAAAGCCCAGATTTTATTTTGCTTATTAAAATACATGCTAGTTTAGCAATACTGACCAAGCCCCTCCTGAACACCCACAACCCACAGTTTTCTGAGTTTTGCAGCTTAGCTGCATTCCAGAGAGCTTTCTAAGAGATGTCAAAAGGGCTATTCCAGATAGTAGGGCAAGCATGCTGCCAAATTTAAAATTATCTCTCTGAGGTATGGACAAGCTATGGCTTTCTGCCAAATTACTGTATGATTAACACAAAGAAAACAATGTTTTGGGGTTTTTTTCTACATTCATTGTGAAATTTATCCTTGCCTGTCTGTCAAAATACAAACCCAAACAACTGATAATAGTATAAGACAGATGTGAAAAAAAAAAAAGGCTTAAAATTTTGGCTAAATTTTATAGAAAGTCCTAAAAAAAAATACTTCCAAAATCTCAAAAACTTCCAAAATCGCAAATAATGTGGGTATGAACAGTTCTGCCATCTATCTCCCTCTCATGAGAATTTTAATTGTAGTGGGATTTCTTGTTTTTAATTTTCTTTCTCTAATGTATTTAAACATTTTTTTAGTGGAAAGATCAAGGCAAGGAAGTAATAATAAATAGTAAAAACATGAGTATTTTTTTGGCATTATCATAGCTTATAGAAAGAAAGCCGTGTAAAACAAAAAGCAGTTATAAAACAAAATTGATTTCAACAAAGCCATATTCCCATGCAGACATGTCCATCCATGTTAGATATTCTCTAGAATCAAAATTTTAGAAAAGAGAATACATGTCAAAAAGTCTGCATCTAATGATTATCATAGAATCATAGAATTATTTGGCTTGGAAGACACCCTAAAGATCATTTAGTGCCAAACCCCTGCTGTGGGCAGGGACACTTTCCACTATACCATGTTGCTTAGAGCCCCATCCAGTCTGGCCTGAAATATTTCCAGGGATTAGGCATCCACAACTTTTCTTGGGAACCTGTTCCAGTGCTTCACCACCCTTACAATAAAGAATTTCTTCCTAATAACTAATTTAAATCTACCAATTTTCAGTGTGAAACCATTCCCCTTTGTCCTGTCACTTCATGCCCTTGCTACCTCCATCTTTCTTGCAGGCTCTCTTCAGGTACTGGAAGGCCACAAGTAGGTCACCCAGATGCCTCCTTTCCAGACTGAACAAACCCTGTTTTCTGAGTCTTTCCTCACAAGCAAGGTGCTCCATCCATCTGATAACTTGGTGGCCCTACTTTTTTACCCAGTCTAACAGGTTCATGCCCTTTCTGTGCTGGGGACCCCAGAGCTGAATACAGTACTCAACATTTATGCTTAAATTTGTGTTTCTTCATCTAATGCGGAAGTACTAAGGCCTGAACCAAATTTGCCCTAAGATGAACCTTTCAATCAAGTTTTGTATATATATATATATATATATATATACATATATATATATATTCACTTGTTAACAAAGAACTGCCATATGTGTTCATTCACAGGCAAAACATGTGTTTACCTTTCTGTATCTAGAAACTGGATTAGGCCACTCCTGACCTTATCAGCAGGGTATAGGTTCAAAGACAACTCCCTTGGTACCTCATTGAGCCCTGGACAGGTTTTGGGAGAAATCCAACAGGAGAATGAAAGTAGAAATTATGTCAGCTTGTTTGTTTAACATTATAAAAGCTGGGCTACAGTCACAGCAAAGTGGGGAATCCTCATGGCCTGCAAAGACGGATGCACCCCTGGATTTCTCAAGCACTGTGCATGGTTTGAAGTTGTACATTTTACTAAATCACAGTTGAGGTCTGTGTCGGTCTCTGACCCTATCTACCAGCAAAACAAATACTAACAAAATACTGTAAAGACTAATTTTCATTTCGTTTCACTTAAAGAGTAATTTAATAGCAGACTAGCCCCAATTTAGGAGAATTAATCTCTGATTATTTAAAAAAAAAGAGAAAAAGGAGAAATAAAAAAAAAAAAAACCAAAAATGGAATATAAAAGAAATTTAGATCCTGTTATCAAGGAAGTAAGAAAAAAAAAAAGACAGACTGCAAGTATTGAGAGTTCATAAAAGATATCCTGTCTCCTACTTTTTTGGATTTATTTCCCAGAAGCTGTGTTCAGGCACAATTTTTGCTATTGTTTTAATAAATCAGAACTATCAGTTCCTGTCAACTCTGATTTACCAAAATCCACCAACTCTTCCAGTTTGAACCTAATGACTCTGTTATTATCAGTAAAACAAATAGAACTGGGACAGAGATTTAAACCCAGGACATTTTCTTTACTCTTTAATAGAGAGCTCTAGCCTCTGGCATTGTTTTGACTTCTGTGAACTAGCACTCTTCCAGGTAATATTTAGACCATTGATAGTTCCCAGGAGGGAAGATAGAAAAAGCCATATAATCTATATATACTATATATTGTATATATTCTGGAGCTGTTATGTGCCAGCAGTCCTTAATGCTGGAGAATAAGCCTATTTTATTTGATAATATAAACGTATCTAGTGAAACCCTGCATGCTCACAGTAACTCTGCCTCTAATACTTTACCGCTCTGAACATAAATCTAGACACAAACTAGTTTTTATTTCTAACCTACCAGAAATACTGTGGAGGTCATAATTTTTACTGAACACTCACATCCTTATGGGTCCTTTCCTATGTGCAGTTTTCCCGGTACTTAAGGAACCAAAGGCCCAAGAAGTCATAAACCTAACATTACCCATAATCCACTCAGACCTTTTCCACCCAGAAGCTGCAGGCAGACTGTGTTTGGGTGCCTGTGGTAAACTACCCAGCTAACTGCATACTGGTGTCCTAATGTACCTCTAGAGCCTTCAAAGAAACCATATAGAGAAGCTGTGGCCTTCAGTCATGCCCAGGTTCTGGGTTCTTATTTTGTGGTTTGATTTAAAAGCATGTCTTAGAGTTGAGAGTTGATGGAATTGAAATAAACAACTGCATCTATTCAATGTTTTCTGTATTATAATATAACAAAAAAACAAATAAACAAACAAAAAGCTTTAAAACTGACCATTAAACAAAGATTGGTGTTGTGGCACTTTTGAAAGGTCATATTTAGTGGAAATAATAATTATTTCAACCCCATACTTAAATAACAATAACTTAGCTCCACACTCTTGTTCTTGACTAATTTTCAGACAAAGGAGACAACTTTATAAACATTGCTCTGTTCTAAAATAATTATGTGTTTTTAAATAAGATAATATTTGGAGACTAGCAATGACTTCATTTTGTCTACATCTGTAAGTCAATAACATATTTAAATAAGTCTTGCTATACAGTATGGAAATAGAAACGTAATATACAACGTCACATCCTTTATTTTAGTCTTTGATTGTAGTTTTTTTAATCCATACCTTCTGGAAAAGGTACCTTTAGCATCAGTCAGGACTATAACTTTACAAGCTGTAAAAAAACCCCATACCATAGTCAATTTATTCCTAGGAGAGTCACCATAAAAAACCAAACAAGGCTTTTTTAATGCTTTCCGCCTTCTTTTTTGCTGCTAGCTGACTCTACAAATATAACTTGTTTGGTTTTTTTTTCATTTCTTTACATTGCAACCCACCTGAGAGTTCATAAAACATGTGCTTGTTCCTTGTGATTCGGCAAACTCAGTAAATGGTAGAAATATATTAAGTTTGTACATCCCTAGTAGAATTATTAGGGAATAAGAAACAATGACCCCTACAAGAAGTCAGAATTCAACAGGGATGTAAAGTACATTGATCATAGTAAAAGAAACCTACCTGAAGAAAACAATATACCACTCAAATTTTTCAGGTCCCAAGGTAGCTCTCTAAGCAGTTGAAACTACAGCCATAGCCACTTATTATTTTTGTTTAAATAAATATTTAAATATACTTTGTGACAGAATTTTTTCTCATGGACAGTATGAGTTGTGACAAACTTTTTTCCAAATATTTGCTAGTGGCTAGAAAAATCCATCTCATGTGTAAATTGAATTTTGGAATTATCCAAGTCTCTACATGGGGAATATAGAGTTAGGAAAATATTCTCATAATATAGATGTCTGCATTTGCATAAAGTTATTCAAAGTTGACATGGTCTATAATGGCACTTAGCCTGTTTCCAGATGTGGCTGAAGAGATAAAAATCAATATTAGAGAGTTCTTTTCATTTTCTCACCAACATGTAGCCGAGTATATAGCCATTACCATGGCATAAAATCTGGTTCCTTGTTACAATACATATAGATTCTTTCATTACCTCATTCTTTGTTCTGTGCTTAGTTCCACATGGAAAAATTTACGATATTTGAAAAAAACATTTAAAATTTATCACATTTTCTTTCCTTCAGTGTTTTACTGTTAAAAAATAATACCGACAAATTATTTATACAACCCGTGACCAATGATTATTTCTGTGATCTTAGGCCTCTAAAGGTGTCTAACTAGAAGGAAACTCTAGCTGTGAGAATGTAGGTGATTTTCAGATGAGCTGAATCTGAGTCTGTAAAGTCTAAACTTAGATTTTTATATCCAGAAAATTTACTGAGTAGCACCCATTTTCAGAAAAACTAAACAGTCCCTAGTGAATTTGCTGAATAATATTTGATAATTGGTGAATTACCAGTAAAACCAAATATGATATTACTGTTTTAAATCCATAGAGAATTACTGTAAATGCACACACACAAAAAACTCCTCTCCCCAAATAAAACCCAACAACCAAAATCAACCCATCAAGCATACAAACAAATAAATTCTGTGTTATTGGTCTGAGATATGTACTTAATAAATAGACCAGAGCTATTTTATACTATATGTACTAATATCACCCAAATTTCTGTCCATAATTGCTGATATATGCATATGTCTGTTTAAGCACATTAAATTACTCATCATTAGTAACTTAACGAAATAATTCATATCCAGGTGTTGAATCATCATTTTGACTTATAAGATTTTGTGAAACCTTCAGATAAAAATATTCGGCCTGTCAGTATCCTGATACATACTTATTTATTGTCTTTTCCAAATGACTTCAGAAAGTATTAAATATCATTATGTGCTTTGACAAGCAAGGTAGAATAACTGTCTGAACAACAACCAACTAGTTAAAAATCAGTGTCTTCCAAAACAAAATAATAAGTACATAATCTAGAAGATGACAGCAATGCTTTTCCCCTCTGTCTAGAAGGAGTTATATAGATGCAAATTAACATTTGGCCCAGTAATTCTGGTTCAGAAGCAAGTTGGATAGAAAGTATAAAGTCAGGTATATTCTCCATCCTCGCTGAGGCCTATTCCTGGGATCATGTTGCCTGGGCTTCAGCAGGTATGTCTGTGCTGTTCAATAAAAGAAATATGAAATAAACTTGGCTCTCAAAGTCCACACTCCTTGTTGTCAGCTCACTGGGTAAATCTGTTTGACTCTGCATCTATTTACATTCATTAAGATATTATTTGTACATTTTCATGGAATACTTTGCTTTTTAAACCTCTCCAAGGGCAGTGAGGTGGAAACTATGCCACCATTTGGTGAGCTGCATAATCTGCATTGATTTGATGGTCCTTCAGAAAACAATCTCTGCAGCCTCATTCTTTCAATGGTCTTTCCTGTGCTTCCAAGGACATGTAGCACATACACTTTCAGTTTCATCCTGCCACATTTGAGGGAAACAGTGTAACCTTTTATTTATTTATTTACTTTTATTACAGACATGCAAAGCCAATGAAATAGCATAAACAGCCAGGAGATAGGGAAATCCCATTAGACTCAGAACACCTAGGACAGAAAGATAAGGCCAATCCATTTTAGGAAGAGCTTGATCAATGTGTCAAGTTTTGGACCTGAGTCTTTAATAGCCTATACATAGCCAAGGACTTCAAAACCGAAGCTGCTGATCACAGAGACACTAATAAAGTTGCAGAGGGGATTTTAACTCCCTTACTAGGATGAATAACAAAAACGATAAACTCAGATTTTATCAAATATAAATAATCCTGCATTACTCATTAAGTTACCAAATTTATAATGGACTATTATATTTTAAAAGTACTGGTGCTTAACAAAACCCTAGCAAAAACTATCTTAGATACTTATCTTGTTATAGACTTTATATGGGAAAGAAGGACACTTTTCCCATTTGATGACTTTTTTTCTATGACAAATATTTGTCAAGATAAAAGAACAGCATTACTTTTGTCACCTTCCAATTCAATGTTTAAAGAATCAGTTTTTGCATCTGTTCTCAATGTCAGCATGGAGGTCCTACCTCCACATTTCACTAGATTTGAAATTTTACTAACTCTCTAAATGCCTTGTCAGCTATTCTGTAGGATATTGGACTGTTGTGGCCCTAAATGAATAATAAATTTTAATAATGATTTACTTTAACATTGAAGAGTGTGGTCCAAAAAATGTAGTGGTTTTGCTGCACTACCCTAGCAGAAGTCTGATACTGTATTATACAATGAGGAATTTAGCTTTTACCCTTCATTTTCCTGCAGTGGTGTGACTTATTGTCTATAATCTGTCATTCCGCTTGTTGGGGTTTTTTAGTCTACTTGTAAACCCTTAGGGTGAAATATTCAACAGACATATAGAAGCACATCTGTAAACTCCTTCAAAAATTTTTATATCATGAAATATTAATGTAAAGCAGCTTGTATCTCCTGGTGAGTCCAGACAAAGTTGATGTTGTAATGGGTGCCTGCTGTAGGCCTGCTGACCAGGAACAAGTGGATCAGGCTCTCTGGTTTACATTCACAGGCCATGGTCTTCATGGGGGATGCCAACCACGCCAAGACGTGGGAGTGACAGCCCACTAATGTTCAAGAATCACTTACTTCATGCTTAAGAGTGGTCCATCCCAATAAATAATTCAGGCAAAAAACCAGCAGAATACCTGTGTCAATGAACAAGGAGTTCCTGGCCAATCTTAAAGGACATAAACAGGGTAAGGAGCCGTAACTTGGGAGAAATAGGGAAATACTGATTGAGATTCCAGAGATAAATTAGGAAAGCTAAAGCCCACACGGAATTCGCTGCACAGGAGTGTCAAAGAAACAAGAGGAATTTCTGTGAGTGCATAGGTGACAGAAGGAGGATTAGGGAAAAATACGGACCCATTGCTCCACAAGATGGGGAATCTAGTTACAGAGAATGTGGAAAAAGCTTGTGTTGTGAAATTGCTGGGGCTTAACCCAGGGGTAGGGCCTACCCCTACCCTACTGCTTTCCCACAACTGGAAAGCAGTATCTGGGTGTCCTGTTGGACACGAAGTTGACACAAGCTAGAAGTGTGCTCTCACAGTAGAGAGTCTTTTGCTCCAGCCTGCAGCAGGAGTGCTGCCCACAGGTCACGAGGAATGATCCTGCCTCTCTGTTCAGTGCTGATGAGGCCACAGCTGGTATATGTGTCCAATCCTGGGCTGCCCCAGTAAAAGAGAGATGAAGACATACCAAAGATAGTCCACAAAAATGATAAAGGGACTAAAGCATCTCACATATGACAAAAGAGGGGTTTTGGGACTGTTAAGCCTGGAGAACAGAATGTTCATGGGGAGACCTTATGAATTTCCATAAATACATTCAGAGAGTGTGAAACGAAGGTGGAGCCAGGCTCTTTTCAGTGGATCAGAGGCAATGAGCACGAACTGAAATAGAGGACAGTCCGAATGTCAGGAAATATTTTGAGGGTGACTGATTACTGACACAGATTGTCCAAAGAAGCTGTGGAATCTCTGGAATCCATGAAATATATGTGGATAGTTAAAATTTCTTTGGAAATGATCCTGGGTTCCTAGTTATAGGTTGCCTTGACTGAGCTGGGAGGTTAGAGATGACTTCCAGCAGTATCCTTCCAAAAACAACCATTCTGTGAAGTTTTGAAATCTCAGCCATAAACACAGAGTGTATACACATGTTTTCTCACTATATTAAAGAATGAATGTTTTCAGTGAACCCATATTTTAAATGGTTATAGCCTTACAGCTTCAACTTCCTTAAAAAGAATTTCATTTTACTCAGTGTCAAATCTTTTATTCACATAGTGGGACAGATTATTGATAGACAGCAGCACTCCAAACATATTGGCACAGTGCTGAAGTAATGATCTAAAGTAATGCATAAATAATGATTTCTTTTTCTCCCATTCTAAGATGCATATTTCGTTGTTTGTATCCACATTAATCTGAGTGACATAAATAATTTGCATTTGCTTTGGAGAGTCAAATCTTAGGAGAGTGAGACAGTGGATTACTATTACAAATTAATGTGATGCATTTCATCTCATGTTTTCTATATTCTCAGTGTTAGTACAGACATGAACTGTACAATATATTAGGCAACCCTTGACCAAGATTATTTAATAATGCATGGAATGATCTCTGTTACAAAGACTGCAGAACTAACCAAAATTTCCAGAATGTTCGTATGTTACAAAATCAGAGATGCTTAAATCAAACAAAGTTTTGAAGTACATGATCTAGTGTGGAAAATAAATGCAACCAGTCTTGTTGGTTTTTTTCCTAGCTGCCCCTCTGCTATTGCCCAAAAATCCTTGATCAATAATATGGCAATTAGCTTTCAGTTGTTGAAGGCAGAGGGTAGGAGGGGAGATAAAGGAAAAAGTTCTTTACTGTTTATTATTTATATTTTTTCAAATTTATTCATATATTTTTATATGCTGTCTTCAGATGGGAATGTTCTCAGTCAGAATCAAGTTTAAGAATATGTTTTCACTAGTGATGATAAATTTGTGAAGCACCTAATGATTGTTTTAAATTTTGCAGTTGAGAGGGACATAACATTTCCTGCATGTGACAAAGAAAACCTCTTATTCCCTTTTAAGAAAGAATCAGTTAGATCTTTCTTGACTTGCAATGATATGCTGGACAATTTTACTCACTATTCAATCCTCCACATAAGTCACTGATTCATAAAACTCTTGAAAGGAGGCCATCTCAACTTTTACTTCTCCTTATTCTTCTCTTTCTTACTTTCTTAACAACACAATGTTTATGAAGGCTTATCATTGCTTTTTCTCAAAGTGATATGAATTAATAATTTGTGACTTATTTCTTTTCCTTAAAAAAAAAACAAATCTATGGATCAGTTATTCTTTTCTATTTAACTTGTACTGTGAGAAACATGAAAGATAGAAAACTCCATAAATATATAAGGAATCCAAAGCGAGATGAAAATGTCATGATCATCACTATTTGTGGCATAGTGTCACGGTCTACCCCTACCTGGTAAATGATCTACCTCACTCCCCCACCTGAGCAATGGAGGAGAGATTTGTAAAAGTGAGAAAGCTCTTAAGTTGAGATAAAGACAGTTTAATGGTAGAGCAAAAAGGCACACACACAAGCAAAGCAAAACAAGGAATGAATTCATTGTTTCTATGGGTGGGCAGTGTTCAGCCATCTCGGAGAGCAGGACTCAGTTATGTGTAATAGTGTCTTGAGAAGACAAATGCCATTCCAAATGTCCCCTGCTTCCTTCTTCTTCACCCAGCTTTCAGTGCTGGACAGGAAACCACAGTCTGGGATATCCCTCTAATCACTTGGGGTCAGCTGTCCAGGCTGTGGCCCCTCCCAGACTCTTGTGCACCCCCAGCCTTCCCACTGCTAGGGCAGTAGGAGAAGAGAAAAACAGCCTTGACTCTGTGTCAGCACTACTCAGCAACATCTAAAACATCCCAGTATTTTCAGCCCAAATCCAAAATATGGTCTCATAACAGCTACTGTAAAGAATACTAACTCTACTCCAGTAAAAACCAACACACAGATGGATCAAAAGAGATGGATCAAAGTTGATTATTCTCACTATCTCATAACTCAGAGTATTGACCATCAAAACCATTTTAAAAACCCCATTAAAAACCCAAATTTTTATTTTCAATGAAATTATGTTGGCTTTTTCAATTTTTAAGGAAGAAGTTATTCTCAGGTTTAAAAACTCTTGGAAGGTGTGTGTCTCTTTCGTTTTGCTTTGCTTTTTTTTTGCCTTTTTTATTTGATTTGTTTTATTTTGTTTTTTCTTCCTGCCAGTTCATTATTTTTTTCTTTTTTTTTTCTTTTTTTTTTTTTTTTTCTTTTCTGGTTTATAAATATAGGAATCCAAACAAGAAAGCATATTTTTTTTCTTATTGAGGATTTCTACAATCATTGAGAAGGAAACTAATGTAAACAGTGGATTCAACTGCCAAAGCAGCTACATTTGCCTGACTAAAATTTATTCCACTAAGTCTTCTTACTTCCTTTATGAATGCATCTGGCAGTAAGAAAATACTGTTATACATTTTTAGTTATTTGTTTTATAAGGAAAAATAAAAGTAATAGGAAGAAATAAACCAAAAATGAGAATAAATAGCTGTTGAACACACACGTGTCAATCATAAGGTATGTTAATATATAAATCTTTGAACAATATTGAAAGCACATCTGGCTCCAGAATATCCATGCCATTTTTAGATACTGATTTAGCAATGTGTATGTTTATTACTGCTGTAACAATTTAATATTAAAAGAGAAAAAAAAAAGTTTGAACTATTTGAGGACTAAAACTGACATGAAAAACTCAAATTACCAACCTTTTAGATGTATTAGCTGATAGTATTTAAAATATACAAACAAGTTCTGGATTTCTTAATTTAAAATAATTATAGATTAGAAAATATCTATAATTATATTAATTTTTCTTTAAGTATATAATTTAGAAATCATCTTAAAATATAAAAGTAATTTGTGCTTCAGGACATGTAAGGGCTAAAAACTAGAGTTCAGTTAGAATTTGAGTTAAAGCTATTAAAAATTAAATCAGGAAAATAATCTTTTTTAATTTTTGTTTGTTTGCTTTTTTTTTCCTCCCCTCCCAGGACTTCCTCTGTAGGTGCACACACACACACCCATACATGCATACATATATCCAGAGTCATGGTTCAGCTACAGCCAATAATTCAATGTATTTCTTTTGGATGCCATGGATCAGTTTCTTAAAAAATCCCAAAATATTGACATATAGTTTTCCTCTTCAGAACTCATTCCTTTTAAAGTCACTGAAATGAGATCTATGAGATCTTGCGTTGTGGCAACTGCTACCTTTACTGACATGCAAATACATAGAGAAAAAAAAACCAAACAAAACAACACATTATTAAACCTGGCTTTCAAATATTATGACAAAACATAATAATGAAAAAGCTATTTAAATCTACAGATGTCACGACTTAAAGAAGTATTGAATTTGGCTAATAGTTCCTTAGGAGATATAGAAGCTAAAAAGAAGGCAGGTAGAAATATTTTTGAGTTAAGCTTAATGATCATTATGGGTCCCTTCAAAACTGAGATATTCTACTCTATTTTGGTCTAGTCTAGTCTAGTCTATGTATAGAGTTAAAATATTTTGTAATTATTAAAGTAGAAATTAATTGTGACAACATTGGAAGAAATTATCAAAATTCTGGGTACATGGCTTCAAAATTAATTATTCATAACTTATTAAATAGAGCTAGAGACTACTTAGAAATATTGTTGCAGGTAATAAAGAAGATTAATGATTATAAAAGAAAAATATGCTAGTTTGGTAAAAATTGCATCTCAGCTGAGTGACTAGCAGAATTTTCTATTTATCTGAACTTATCATTTGACTACAAATTTATCAGAGAAAACTGTTGCTCTAAGTGTACATGAAATCTATGATTGCAAATGTTTATTAAGATGTTGATTTCTTAGGGTTGTCCCCTGAAATTCCAAACTTAAATTTAAAGCTGGTAACAAATTCACAAGTGAAAAATACATCAAAAACCAATAAATGAGCTATTGTTATTACTAGAATCATAATTAATTCTGAAGCTCGGCAAACATTCTCACACTTGCTATTCTGCAAGACAGAAACAAGGTGAATGTCAGTTCTTCTGATAACACCTTGAGAAAGAAGTCAAACAAGTAATTCTTTAATAGGCATTTTATCTTTAAAATGTCTTATTTACATATTATTTAATTAGGTATAGATAGTGCACATCCCCTGCAATTAACTTACGATTCCATATTACATTAACTTAAGAGGTTTTTTATTAGTATTTACACTAAAGTGGCATTAAATTACACCAGCATTCAACAAGCACACTTTAAAAAATTCTAATGCTTAAAGAAATATGCTTATAAAATAACTTATGCATTCCAAGTATTAAAACAACCTTTTCCTCTACTTAGTCAAAATGCATTTCAGTCCTAGAAAATACATACATCACATTTTCATCCCACTAACTCATTAGCAAAAAATTGAAACACTTTCTGTGCCAAGCATAAAATCCCTCGCCACTGAGTTTGTCATCACTTAAAAAGTTTCTTTCCAACTTGCGAACCAAAATTCTTTCCTTACATTTAAGTTAACTTTCTTTACTACTAAGATACCAGTAGATGCAAAAGGACATACGTGGTATCTGACTTCATCTATTGTCAAGCTGCATCATTATTCTTGTCACTGGAGTGGGACACAGTGGAAAAAGAAAACTGTCATCCTCTAAATTACCAATGCCATTATTTTCATACCCAAATTCTGCCTTTCTGAGGTACTTCTAATTTGAAACAACATGATTTTAGTTGGTGGAATTCAATGAGAGTGTAAAGTTGTGTTATGGCTGAAGATGCAGAAATAAGGTCATTAGCATATAGATGCAATAAATTTTACATCAAGGGCAAATCAGCTTTCAGATGGCTGTTTCACCCTGTTAAAACATTCTCTCCAGGATCCAGATTACTCAATATTCTTGACACTTAATCAAGGTTGGCCAGCACACAGCAAGCAAGCCTAAGTGAAATATGTATCCCAGCAATATTTTAACTTAACACTATGTTAGGCTACCTTCAGCTTTTCAATCTCTCAGCTTTTACAGGTTAGAGGGAGTATTTGATCATTTTCACCATATTTCCATATCAGTATTTAAGAAAAAAGAAAAAAAAAACCCTTTCATAGTAAATTAAATAAAGTATAGCATTAGGTCCAGCCAGAATATCAAAGATGGAGCACAACCTGTCAAGAAATAGCAATTTTAAAAAACAAAGTGAAAGACGGTCTTGTACATCATGTGTAAATAAATTTCTTTGAACTAAAATTAAAAAAAAAAGGAAGAAGCAAGGGCATAAAAAAAGTTTCATATTGCCCAGGTAAAAGACAACATGACTGTGACCACCTAAGAAATTTCAGATCACAAACTAGAAATCAAGCTAAGTATGAACTAGAAATCAAGCTAAAACTCCACTGATGAAACCTGCTCGAGGTTTGCCTAAATTTAGTGTTTCACAGAGACATCATTCACTGTCCTGTTTTTTCATCACAAAAATGGTGTATAGTGCTGAGACTTTTGATAGGGTGGTGTAAACTATGTTTACGTAGTTCAGCATTGTATAAAGGTGATAACAGTCGCCTACATCAATGCAGTATTAATACCACTTAATTTGCCTTGAGAAGAAGATAATTTCATTACCATTTATAAAGGCACATCTTTTACTGCCCTTTCTCCATGTTTTCACTCAACTCTACAGCCTTTCTAGCTTTCATTTTCCTTACAGGAAAATTTGATATAAAAATACATTGTGCCTGTATTTTATTCAGCCACAAACCAGAGAAGTTCCTCATGCTCCTCATTTCCTTTTCCCCACTTCAGAGCAATTCTTGAGAGGAAAAGGAACTTGTGCACCATTTTACTGTCACAGGTCAGAATTTTGATGACATTTGATGGTGATAGCAATGATCTACCAAGCATCAGGCTGTAGCGAGAGTAGATTTTCATTGTTCTAGCAATAGTTTGGTCTGCAATGTTAAACATGGGCAGATGAGTCCATCATTATTTATCATCATTTTGCCTTAATGTCTCAGAACCACACAAGGAAAATTCCTTTATGTGAAAGTTTTAATATTTCAAAAAGTTTTGTCTACTCCAAAATATGTCTACAAAAGAAAAAATATCAACCAAATTTTTTCACTGCTTCTCAAAGCTAATAAAAATTATAATCAAAATTATTACCAATAAAATTTTAGACATAAAATGTCAATGAAAAATGATATGTGTTCCACAAGTCAAGAGCATAGCTTTAAAACCTACAGTTAAGAATAAAATTGTTAAAATTTAATTTAATTTCTTCCAAAGATAAAGGTGGTGCTTCTTTAACAAAAGTGGTTTTTGTTTTCAATTTTGGACTCCTGTTCAAGTGCATTAGGTCTACAGGATGCAGAATTTAAATTCTTCTTACAGAATTTGATTTTATCTTAAAAGAATCTTTCTTAAAATAGGATAAAGATGGTGCTTTGTCTAAATATTTAAATTGTGCTTAAAATTTACTGGTTTCACCACACCAATCCTTTCCAATACAGACATCTACTGTAAGGTTCCTAAAATGTCTCATCTTTCATCAAGCAGAAAGACAAATGGGTAGGAAGCAGAGAGAGGGTAGGAAGCAGACATTTAAAATCCTCAGCATGAAAAAGAGTGCAAAAATATTTGCATTGAAGCTAAACCCACATTACTAGTCTCTATCTTAAGCTGTTTTTGTAAAAATATATATCTTCATACATTATATCTCTTTATTGCGGGAATTAGAAAATATTCAGCTTGAATTTATGAATCCTGAGGTTCCACATTTTATTTTCTTGTGTTTTGATCCAGTCAACTTGCCAAGAGAGTCTTGCAATGGAAAAACATCCTTTCACCATTAAGTACTTGATCCCTGTAACTAGTGGTTAACAAAAAAAATCCCCCAAACCCCACCAACCAACAGACCTCATGTTTTGTACCACCCTATGAAGCATTCCTAAATTCCAGTACTTTGCTATTAGGAACAATTATTGTGGCTGCAGACAGCAGTTGTTGTCTTCAGACACAGCTTTTTGGGTTTTTGCAACAAATCATGCTGAAAATATTTCAATGCGGCCATGTGAAATTCATGGTTTAATTTTGGAAGATAAAGGTGAAAAAATGTGACTCCTGTGCTCATAAACAGTATTTCAGCTGTTATCCCACTGATGTTTCAAGTATTTTCATGCAAATTTATATTTAGATTTTGAACAACAACAAAAATCTTCATGGATGGCATAGGTCTCTTATTTCCTTCACCTTGTTTAAGATAAGATCTTAGCTTTTGACATAAAATCTTAATTACTCTAGAAATCACATTTATATTTGCATGTGATTTAAAGCATTCCAGCAAGTATTGTCATGCTGAAGTGCAGAGCATTGTATTTCTCAAACATCTAACAATTAGTCCTTTCAGGGAGCAGATCCATCATCCCTATCTCAGCTGAGTTAGCATCAACAAATCTTTTAGAACACAACCAAGATCTTTTAGATCTTCTATCATTTAATGGAATCTGTCACCAAGAGTTACATACTTAGGATCCCTGGACAAATCATAATTCCTAGTGTCAAAGACAATAGCCAGAAAAACTAAGTTGGCAAGTAAAGACATCACCCACAGTAGGGGAGTCCGAAGTAAAAATAATGAGAGATATTCTTGCAATTCAGCCATCCTGCCCTGACCCCCTGAAGCTCTAAGATGTCATTTTCTGGGTAACTTTCTCCTAGGTCAAAACCTGTACCAGGCTAAGGAAGTAATTTCCAGAGACATCTGAATACCCCAGGGGAACCCAAAAGGGCTAAAGGACAAAGTAACACAGAACCTGTAGGACACCTAAACCGGCAGTGACAGGTGGGAGGAGTAACCTATGGCATCTAGAAGAGTGATTGCAGGTATATTACATTACTGTTTAATGCAAGAGAGAATTTTTTTCAGCTACAACAACTTAAAGCTATATAACAGGATTTGTGATGCAAAGGCCACCTTCATTCCCTCCAATCTGCAAAAATACTGTTAAAATAATACTGGCAGTATTATTGTAGAAAACTCTTAGCTCATCTCTACATGGAAACATAGAGAATTACTTGATATTAAACAGAAAATTCTGACTCACTGCCCAAAAAAACTGATTAATAATTATTTGTGCTCAACAGCCTAACAGTGCTTTTGTTTGCGGATTTCTTTTTGTAGATATTTGCAAAATTGGCCTGGAGAATAGAAAAAAAAGAACCTAGGATGTAGGATATGTGTGTGTGTGTGTGAAAACAATGGTTGAAAAAAAATTACATGCAAAAATTTTTTTGCATTTTTCCAGAAGATTGAGTTCTATCTTAATATCTGCATCCTATCTGTATTCTGGCTCAATCAGTTTTAAAGGAAAGTTTTTGGAGTCTGCTTTCCCTCATTTTGACTGTTTTATAGTTTCAAATAAGGCTTCTGAAAAGTTACAGCAGGTTTTTGAGAGACTGTTCCTGTTAGTGATGATTTTTTCCCTTTATACAAACACATAAAACATAGTCTTTCTATTGTTTGCGTAACATCTGCTGCTAGCACTCCTGACATTTTGTCTGCTTAAATCTTTCCCTCCTTTTTTAAATTTTTTTCTCATTACTCATTCAACTAAGACATATATTTTAACTTCCACCATCAGATTCGAGGCTATCACATAGCCGCGATTTAAAGTCAACAATTAATTTTTCTGACTGGGAGAAAACTGATTGAAAGGTCAAATGTCAGGTGCTGTGTGGTAGCAACATACCCAACATCAATCCAAAGACCCTAAACACCATAATATTCCAGTTCAAGATAAGTTCCCCCTGTTGTACCAAACCCATCTTAAGGCTGGCAATACAGTTATACTAGCTGAGGAGAACTGTGAGAGGAGAGTTTGGTCCTTAGTAGTTCTCTTAAATAAAACAAAAACATGAATAAAATATTTACATGTAATAAATGTGCGTGGTCAGGAGGTTATAACAATCTCTCCTGTTACTCCCCCTCTCTCTGATTGAGTAATAGTGCAAAGAAATCCTTTTTGTCTTTCAATAATTTCACCTTAAGAGAAAAGCAGATTTCAATAATAAAATATTTGAAATTAGTTTTTGTACCTGGTTCAAAAGCAAAACTCCTTGTCTCAGGATACTTGTATTATCTTGGGAAATCTCTTGATTTCTATGTGAACTTTTATTTTTGTCTATAGAATGGGAAATATGGTCACCATTCTTAAGGACTCCAATACAGACAAGCATGAATTCTGTTACATAAGCAATAAAAATTCTTACACTAATACTCCATGTGTGATCAGTGCAAAATTGTATGAAGAAAGAGGATTTATATTTTGTATTTAGGCAATGATGTGTTATATAAGTGTTTAAAAATTATCATGATTATTTATTTTCTGCAATTAGCAAATAAATACATTTAATTAGAAAATATAAATGTAATAATTTGCTATGAAGAAATAAGTGTCACTTTCTATTACGAGAATTGCAAGAAGTATTATTAATGTCAGTGTTTAAAGATATGCAAGGACGTGCTTTTGTTTCTGAGAGATGTTGATTTGCATGGGATTTTATATCAGCCTTCTATGTTTGATGGGTTTGTTTCTGTAACTTCTTTTTCTGATTATTAGTATGTCTAATTGCCATACTTATTACATATTGATGTTATCGATCAGTTAAGTACATTAGACAATATAACTTGATGACATATTCCACAATTGCTTACAATAACTTCTTCCACTGAATGCACTGTCTGAACTTTCATATAGGCTTTTTAAACTTCTTTAAAAACCTGGCTTTTAACTCTTGTTTTTCTTTTGTTTTGTTTTGGTTTGGCTTTTTGTGGTTTTTTTTTTGTTTGTTTTTTTTTTGTTTGTTTGTTGTTTTTTTTTTTTTGTTTGTTTGTTTTTTTTTTTTCCCAGAGGGATCAATTGGAGAAAGACACAAAGATGTAGAATCTGGAACAGAACATTCTATTTTCATTTGTGTATATCTGAGCTAGCTAATGTTCTTTCTGAGAAGATCAATAATGATAGACAAATTCCTCTACTATATTGGGGTTTTTTCTTTTGTAAAGGCTACCTTTAGAATAAGACACATGGAAAAAATTTAAAGATTGTCATTCCTTTCACAAAAAATAAAACAAGTCTTTCAGATATAGACATGTAATTGAACCAGATTAATTTTAAAATAGGACATAGTTATCAGCTTTTCTTACTAGTTAGGAAAAGTACTGGGTTTTATATATAGAAATGGTTTTGTGTGTTTCTTGTATATTTGTTTTCTCTCATAATTCAGGAAGGCTATAGGGAATAATTTCTAATGAGAGCGTGAAGTCTAGAGATTCATAGTTTGAGCATTCTATCCAGTTTACATTATACTTCAGCTAAACAAAAAATACACAAATCTAGGCAGTTATGTTTCCAGTGAAATATTGAAGCTAATTCTTAATGCTTTTTGTTTTTTTTTTCCCTAGGAAAAATATGTTGTTAATAACTGAATTAGAACATTCACTCTTAGGCCTAAATTTTGTTATCTAAGGTAGAATCCATTGCAAAATAATTTCTAATGAAAAAATATATGTTGGAAAATGCATATCTTAGAAAAGTTTTTGCTCATTTCTTCAGCTGGGCTTGGAAGATAACAGGGTCTGCCATTTTCTAATACCTGTGTAGCTTTACCCTTATACAGATCCACAGTTTCTTCTGATCAACTCTTTATGAAAAGAAATTGACAGTTGTTATCAATGTTTTTGACAGATGTTGTTTCCAAGCTGCTAAGAAGAGGTAATTTGGTTCTAGCAAGGAAAAATAAGTAAGCAAGTAAACAAATAAATAGAAATTTAGTATTCAGTTATTACTAACAATATCATGTCCTTTTCTCTAAGTGTGCAGCTGTCTGTAAGTTTTCCTTACAAAAATTATTATGCGCAGTTATTGGAAGAATGAGCATAGTGGATGAGATGTTTCATCTCTCCAATCATCTTCTGGTCCCCAGAACAGATAAGAACCGATACGCAAGGCATTTAAAAGGAAGTAGTTCAAGAAAACCATACAGTATATCTGAAGGAAGCAGCACAAAGACTTCTATGTCAATGGGTTCTTCAAAACCATCATATTTAGCCACCAATGCACATACTTATGAACATACCCTTTGTGATTTTTCACTTCTCATTGAAAAATTGTATTTTAAATTTATAATTTGCACAATGCTCTTCATCAATAAATCAGACTATTTTCAAGCATTTTTCTTTGTATAAATATTGCTGCTTGCAAGAGTTAGAAGTGTCCACTTCTCTTTTATTGACAAGTAAGAAAGATTACTAATTCTGAATTTAGTGTCTCCATAACATTCAGATGTTTCATACCTGCCAATGCTTGCCTCAGTACACTTCTATTGGGATAAAAAATTCACATTACTTATTGTACTAAACGATAAATTTCTGTCACGAAAATTTTCACCAATGGAGTAAAATAGATTAAGAGAAAAAAATTATATATTGAAAAAATCTACTAGTGATTTCCAAATCCACCCAGTCAGGAAAGAGTGGAAAAATTTTTTAAAAAACCAAAAAAGCAATCGAAAAAACCCCAACAAACAAAAAAACTCCCCCAAAAATTAAAAAAAAAACACCCATGAAAACTCATCCAGAAGGTGAGATAGATGCAGAGAAGAAAAACTTCACATCACTGTTCCTCCTCACTGTCAATTTTTCCCATCTCATTCCCCAGTGAGAGCCTCACTAACCCAAGGAAGAAGGAATAAAATGGGAAAGGTCACAGATCCTGAAATGTCTAAAACTCTCTCACCTGTTTGTAAATGACATTAAGCAGAATATAACACATTTAAAGTAGAGTGCTTAATGGAGTGTGCAATCAAGGCACTCAAAATCTTTCATGTAGCAAACTGTCCCTAATCAAGTAAAGCAGCATAAATTATTTTCATTACTCAGTTCTACAAAAAAAAAGAAAATTATTTTATTGCAATTGATTGACCTTTTCCTAGAGTGTCACAAGAATAGATCTTTATTTGTTGACAACAGGTAAAGAACGTTCCCATGAACAATCAAGAAATAATTAAAAAAAAAACAATGATAAAAGAAGGATGCAAAAGATTGATAACTTATAATGATTCTTGAGAAATTTAAGCATTAAGTATACATAAATAAATAACAAGGACCAAGTATCACTGAGCATTTTCAAAAGGAATAACAAAGCATAAAATTAGGAAGGAAAAAAACTGTTTCTGTTAAGAGAAGATGACAACTGCATGTCAAAAGAAAAGAAAGCAGCATAATCCAATCGCTTTTCATTTACTCTAACAAAATCAAAAGTGCATATGTGAAATTCAGTGTTTCTTTTCTCTTTTTTTTTGTAAGACTAGAATGACAATGCATGCATATCACTGCATAATTTTCTTTATTTTACATGAGGATAGGAATAATATTAATATTTGACTTTCACTGGGGAAGAAAAGGCTCAACATTTAAATATTACCACAAAGTATGAAAATAAAATACAGACATAATAAAAAATCATCAGCAGTACTTTGTATATGAAAAGATACATCTGAGAGAAACAGGTTGTATTAATTCTCCTGATGATAACATCCTAGTTGTCTGAAATCTGATTTTTTTAAACTTATAGTGTAATTTTGAGGCAAAAATGCATATATAAAGTAGCTTCTATGTTTAGGTAATTAGATAGCCCGCTCCCTGATTCCATTAGAGCTTTATTTCAGTTTTGCCCCTCGAGACAGTCTGTTACTCAATGCTCTTTAGAAACTGGGCTATGAAATTACAAAATGTTTGGGTGGTTTTCCAGATTGGTCTTTCCTAGCTGATATGATTTCAACCTTGGGAAAAGTTCAGTTTTATTTGAAAAGAGAGATCAGTTTTTTTAGAATGTCCAGCCTTCATCTGGTACATAAGAGGAAGGTACAAGGAAAATGGTGAGTGTCTTAATTCAAAAACAGAATAAATATGTAAATATCAAAATATCATTAATTCCTTCTGACACTAATGAATTCACTTACTATATTATGAATTCCAGGATTTTCAATTTATTTTGGGAATGTAAACCAAGAAAAAAGGGGTTATTAATGAAAATTTAATCCAGATTCAGAGCAAAAGATATCTAACACATTTAGACAATAAAAGTTTGAGAAATATACAAAACATGTACTTTACTTCTGTACAGAAATTAATTTCATAATATTGGTCCAAACCAGATGATTGACTGAAATAATCTAAATCACCACTATAACAGTACAACCATCATTCTCATAGAAAACCTACAGACAAATCAAAAATGCATTGAAAATTTTCATCAAAATATTTAAATAACTTTTAATGAAAAGATAACATATCATTACTTGCCTAAAAAAATGAAATTTCTTAAAACTATAAACTTTAAAAGAGAGTATATTTACACAGATAGCTCAATAGATTTCCAATGAGCAAGATACCATATTTCAATTCCTCCTGCTGAGAAACTCAGTGTGGTCAATTAATAACAGGTTTCTATTGCACAAGCTATATCAATAAATGTTGATGGAAACTTTCTTTTTCTCTCCTATTACATTGCATTGGGTTTTTTTTCCTTCCTGTATTTTTCTTTTTGAAATATGGTAAAACTTGCTTATGTGTTTTTCTGCACTCATATTTTTTTAACTCTGTTTTATAATGAAGTAATTTCTCTTTGGTCAGTTTGAAAATCTAAAAGTAATAGGACTGAAGGTAAAAAACCTGACCATTAGGTATGTATTGTTAAGTACAATTTTAGAAATTAATGACATCAGAAGTCAAACAGTGGACAAGGAATTGATTGGATGGATGCAGACAGAGTTGTGGTCAATGATTCTATGTCCAGGTGGAGGCTAGTGATGAGCAGTATCCCTCAAATCCCTGTCCTGGGGCTGATGCTCTTCAATACCTAAACCAATAACATAGACAGCATGATCAAGTACACCCTCAGCAGTTTTGCAGATGACTCCAAGCCAAATAGTGCAGTTGGCACAACAGAAGGATGGGATAACATCCAAAGAGACCTGGACAAACTTTGAAAGTGGACCCACTAGAACCTCAAAAGGTTCAACAAGCCCAGGTGCAGGTGCTGCACCTGGGTTGAGGCAATCCCAGGCGTGAATACAGACTGGGAGAAGACGACATTGAGAGCAGTCCTGTGGAGAGGGACTTGGGAATTGTGGATAAAAAGCAGAACATAGACCAACAAGTTAACAGTGCACACTCATAGCCCAGACGGCAGCCCACATCCGGGCTTCATGAAAAGACACATAGACAGCAGCTCAGGGAGGCAATTCTCTCTCTCTATTCTGGTTCCAGGTCTGGGTTCTCCAGCACAAGAAAGATATGTACCTGTTAGAATGGGTCCAGAAGAAGGCATCAAAGATGATCTGAAGCCTGGAGCACCTCTCTTGTGAAAAAGACCTTATTAGGGCCTTTCACTACCTAAAGGGGGATTATAAAAAAGAGAAAGGAGGACTTTTTTTTCTTTTTCTTTTTTTTTTATGAGCAGAAAGTGACAGAACAAGGGGCAAGACCTTGAAGTTGAAAGAGGGCAGGTTTAAATTATATATTAGGAAGAAATTCATTACTGTGGTGAAGCACTGGACCAGGTTGCCCAGGGAGGCTATGGCTGTCCCATCTCTGGAAATATTCAAAGACAGGATGGATCAAACCCTGAGCAACCTGACCTCGTGAATGGCCCATGGTAAAGGGGCTGGAAACAGAGGATCTTTAAGGTCTCTTCCAACCCAAATCATTCTATGATTCTATTAAACATAATAAATCAGTAAGTGTTAGAGTAAGAAAATCTTTGTCGTGGTGATATAGACAAGACTTGAGTTTTATTGCTGGAAAAATATCTATGAGTACTTGTATGCAGTACCAAGGTTACAGCGAACAAGGTGAAGATGATAGACTGTGTTGTTAAAGAAATAGTATATAAATCCAGAAAGGTGGCATATTTGTATACTGCAGTATTTATATGTCACATTGAGTAGTGTATGTAATGCTGAAATTATAAAGCAAGAAATAGAGTGGCTAGGCTTGCAAGTGACAGGTACTGAAGATTTATAAGAGGTAGAAGGAAGTGATTCTACTTTGAGAGACAAAATGTCCTAAATTGTGTTGTTAAATTGTGAAACACAGCGATGAAAAGATCTAAATAGCTTTTGAAAAACTTTGAAAATGCAACTGCATATAAATATATATAATTATAGATATGACCCTGAATGTGATGATATTGCTATCAACCAGTACCAGACAGCTATTTGGTTTACACTGTCAATCTCAGTTCAGCCTTAAAAACTTTTGTTCAACTATTGATCCACACTGGCCCAAAATGAGAACTAATCAATTTATCTAGCTTGTCTGTTAGAACAGAAGTCTTGCATTTAGGTGCAATTCATTCTATGGGTTTTTTGTTTTGTTTTTTTTTTTTGCCTCTCTGATATATGTCCTATGTAGTGATACCTTGTAAAGAGCCAGAAATGCAACATATGAAATTATATATTCCTTAGTAAAATTTAGCAGCCATATCATAACCTAATTTTTTGCAGTAAAGCAGATGATGGCATCAGATTAATACAGAATATAGAATAAAAATATGAGCTAGCATATAAATAATATTTAATTAATGATATCAAAACAGCATTAGAAATATACACACATCCACAAGTTCTAAGAAAAGCTTTATTAACATTAAAATAAATCATTATCTGCATGAGACACTCAGATGAAACATTTATTTCAGATGTTTTATTTACATAGACATGTTAAATTCTTTGCTTTTTGAGTAAATCAGTTCATGGAGAGAAAATTATGGGGTTCACAAAAGTATTACTTCTGAATATATGCATTGAACTGTTTTTAGAGCACAGAGTAAAGCAGTAGATATATAAAAAGAAGAGGTATGAGTTTCAATTTCAGAGTTCCTTTATTTTAAGCTATTTCTCTAGATTTTTAAGATATTGGGATTTCTTATTTAATGCTGAGCATTTTAGAACTGTCTTTTAACAATATGCATAGTTACAGTGCTATATAACTAAATTATAAATTACTTATTTTTCCCTAAGTAATGGAACATGAAATGCAAATATTAGAAAGTTTCATGTATTTTTTAACTGCAAAATGAGAAATGCAGCAAATAAAAGTTGAAACATGAGAAATAGTCTTTCTCCCATAACAGGAAGAAGGAACAGATCCTTGCCCTTCTCATTATTTTTCACTGATGTGACACCAAGGGCTTAGAAATGTCTTGAGGGGTAATACAATGCAGAAAGAATCCTTGAATATAGAATCAATAAAAGCCTCACCTCCTGTCAATAATGAGATTATTGTCTGGAATAATTTTTTTTTCTTCTTTTTAAAGGGAATTAACCCACTTCATTGCAGTCACCTTGATCTTCTCTCTCAGCATACAGTGTAGTTGAGTGAAGTCAAGGGCTGACGGGAGCATGTTTCTTTAGTGACTCCTGTCCTGGAATTTGGGACCAGTGGAAATGACAGTTTTCTGGATCTTGGGGAGCTTCTGTTATTGTGAATTATCAAAGTGTGGTAAAATGAGAGTGTACACTTGTCTCATATCACCTTTGAACTTTAGGGATAAAAGTTACAGGATCACAGAATTGTTGAGTTTGGAAGGTACTCCTAGAAGTCATCTAGTTCAGCCCTCCTGTTCAAGCACCTAGAACTGGGTGCTCAGAACCATGTCTAAACTTCTTCTGACTATCTTCCAAGTGAGAGATTCCACAGACTCTCTGGATAACCTGTGTCAGTAAACAGCCACTCTCACAGTAAAACTGTTTCCTGACATTCCTGAAAGGACATCCTCTGTTTCAGTTTGTGGCCATTGCCTCTGGCCCTGTCACTAGGCATCGCTGAAAAGAGCCTGCTTCTCTCTTTGAAATCTCTCTGAATTTATGTACACTGATAAAATTCTTCCTTAACCTTCTCTTCTGCAGGCTGAACTGGCCTAGCCACCTCAGACTTTTCTCATATGTGAGCAGTTTCAGTTCTTTCATCATCTTTGTGGCCCTTCTTTGAATCCTCTCCAGCATATTCATGCCTCCAGGGACCACAGGATCAGACAAGGACTCCAGACGTGACCTCACTAGAGCTGAGTAAAGGGGAAGGATCACCCCTGGACTATTTGATGGCATGGGCCACTTGAAATTGGACTAGGTGGTCCTTGAATACTAAATCAGGACTTTTACGAGTGCCTTTTCCTCCCCAGGCCTTACCCTTTAGGACTTTTCCAAGCATACCTTTGAACCAAAGTCTTTTGTCCTGAATTCCAGGGCTGAGCTTGCTTTTCACTCTTCTCCCTGCTCTCAGTACCATCTCATATTCATGGTAACCTAGGTTTCCAACCTAGACAACCCCAACAAGACCTTTCCTTTTTATGAGCATGATGTGCATCAGAGCACCTGTTCTTTGGTTCCTCCATCACCTGAGTGATGATCAGGGATCTTCAGGAAGCTCCTGGACTGCTACTCCTCTGATATATTTGAGTATAATAAAAAGGGGGGTTTGTTTATTTAAATGGTCCTAATACATTTATGAAGGATGCAACTTTTCTTTGCTTTTAGCAACACTTTTATAGTGAGAAAATACTTTCCATCCATGTAGCATTTTTTCGAAGACGCACACCTTTGCCTGCTTGACATCAGAGTCACTACAGTAGAGTAAGGGACTTCCCCTCTTTACTGTACAAGATATAAAAGGTTTCAAGTTGGAAAAGACTTTCCATAGCAAGAAGATACTTTGCCAGAAGGTGCATCAGGAATCACTAGTGTTAAGTTACTTTGAGTCTTATTACTGCAATAAATTTCTCCTCAACTTCCCAAGTGAGTGCTTCATTCCTGAATATTCCTCCCAGTTCTCTTTTATTCAGACAGCAGCAAAAGTAAATGAGTAAGTCAACTGAAGATCCTAAACTGACAGGCTTAGTCATTGATGTTAACCTTTATGAACCCTATAGACTCCTCTTTAAATAACAGCTCTTTAAGGAGACATAATCCAAAGTTATGATCCCTTTTAGAAGGGATTATTTACCACAGACATTGGAACAAGAGACTCTTTTCTTCAATGTTTGGGATTGTCTCATGCAATAATATTATCTTAGACTGAAAAAAAATAAACACATTCACCAATTTTATTATCAAATGTGTCATCTTGAGTTGCTAAAGTTAGGCTTTTAAATACGTAAATAGAAAGCAAATTAGTTACTTCAACTCCTTTTGGCTCTGGCTGGCTGGATTGTCTTGGGACTTTTTATTTGGTTAATGTGTTTTTGTTTGTTTGTTTGTTTGTTTTTGCAGGGGTTGGGATTCAGATTTTTTAATTATAACCTTTTGTATACACAGAATATATAGAACTGTATGCCTATATGCAAAATTCATTTGTCTAGCTTTCAAACACTCATGTTTAAAAGTCTTGTGCATCACTCCATCAGAAGCAGTCCTTTCATTCATGTTTTCTGATAGAATCACAGGTTTTTGCACTTGTCAAATATGACTGCAAGAACAATTATTTTAAATTAAAATATAATATAGATGGATATAAACATGTTCAGAGTTCACATTTAAAATTTTAAAATGTGTTTAGCTGTATCAAGCAGTAACTAATCTTTAAAGTCAGCAAGAGAAATTTCATTTAGGTCGGTACTTGCTTCTAAAGAGGTAAATTACTGTTATTGCTCCATAGTTCATTGAAGGGAACCATTTTTCCTCCATATAGAAACTTTACACATTTGCCATTAACTTAGTTTTTAATAGGACTGTCAAAGTTAGTACATATAAATTTACTCATGAGCTGGATACATAAACCTCTGAAACTGTATCTTAAGGTCAAAATATTTTCTTTGTATAATCTATGGTGATCCATAACTGGCATTTTTCTTTTTACACAAATAAACTAGACTTTAAGTTATATTGCCCCATCAGCCATTATATATATTTTTTATTTAACAGCATCTCAGTTTGAGTTAGTGTGTATTTTTGTCCTAGGACCTCCTTTAAAATATAGAGGGAGAGATGACATTCCTCTATTAGGGAAACATGACGGTGCTCCAGAATTTTATTGGCTTTCTGGGAATACCTGCAGATAGATGCTGAGGTGACATAAAGGCTCTTATGTTCATCCTTTTCCCACAGAAATTTTGTTTCAGAGTACTCATGCATACTAAGAAAATTAGTTAATTTAAGGTGAGGATGGAATGGTGGATGTGTTGTCCTGCACAAAACTGAATAGTTTGTGAAGAGTTGTCTCCAAAGAATAGCCACTAGCAGGTCAAAAACTGGGTAAGAATCAGAGACCAAGAGAACCTTGTGGCTGATGTCTGGTACAGGCCACCTGATCCAGGACTATTGACTTGCTCTGGCTACAGGAGGTTCTGTACTCACAGGCTCTTCTCCTGAGGGAGAACTTCAACCACATCAACATCTGCTGGAA
Organism: Passer domesticus; assembly: GCF_036417665.1. Taxonomy (NCBI): domain Eukaryota; kingdom Metazoa; phylum Chordata; class Aves; order Passeriformes; family Passeridae; genus Passer; species Passer domesticus. Next base: position 58,660,602 of record NC_087475.1, on the reverse strand, counting down.
AACTACAGGAAGCTCAAGGCAGTCCAGAAGACTCTTGGAATGCATGAAGGATAACTTCTTAAGCAAGGTAATAGACAGCCCTACCAGAGAGAATGCAGCACTGGACCTCTTGGTTACATACATAAGTGGGTGTCAAGTTGATCAGTGGTGTCAAGTTTGGAGGCAGCCTGGGCTGTGATGATTATGCTCTGGTGGATTTTGCAGCCCTGAGGGATATGGGCTAGTCAAAGAGAATAGTCAGGACTCTGAATTTTGGGAAAAGAAATTTCCAACTCTTCCAGGAGTTATTAGCACCCTCTGCTAAACTGCCCTCAGGGGCAAGGGAGTAGGACAAAGCTGACAGACTCTAAGGATGCTTCCCATAGAGTGTAAGAGCTTCCAATCTCCAGGTGTAAAAGATCAGTCAAGAAAACCAAGAGATCAGTATGGTTGAGTCAAGCAAGACCTGCTGGTCAAACTAAAGGGCAAGAAGGGAGCAAATGTTGAGAGAATCAGGATTCTTCATCCTGGAGAATAGAAGGCTCCAGGGCATATTACTGTGATGTTTCAGCAGTTAAAAGCAGTCATTTCTATAGAAAAGATAAGGAGAGACCTTTTAGCAGGGCCTGTTGAGACAGGACAAGGGGTAATGGGTTTTTACTGAATGAAGGTCCATTTAGATGATATGTAAGAAAAAAATTCTTTACAATGAGAGTAGTAAAACACTAGAGAAAGTTGCCCACAGAGGTGGTGGATTTCCCATGGCTGAAAATATTCAAGGACTCTAAGACCCCTGATAGAGTTGAATGTCCCTGCTCATTGCCACGGGTTGTACTAGATGGCCTTTAAGGGTCCCTTCCAACACTAACTATTCTATGATTTTATAATTGCATGATAAAATACAGTTTTATAAATTGCTATGTACATACAGTGACAGAGATCCTAAAAGTAATTGCAATAATCAAATGACTCAGCCAAAATCACTGTAAAGTTTCAATTTAGCTAAGTTAAAAATTCATCTATAACAGTGATGAATCAAAAAAATATCAAGTCTGAGCTTGCAAGCTGGTTGAATAATGCTAAAATACTATGGTCATCTTATTTTTTACTGAAATCATAGAAAAAACAAGCACTCTGAGAGGAAATAATTATTTATTTCTGTCTTCTGTTCTCTAAACACACTGCCTCATATACAATGTGGTTCTCTGGGGGTGATTTTTTTAAATTTGTGGTAGACTAAAATGGTCCTGAAATTTTTTACCCACAATTCCTTATAAGGAAAAAAACCAATTGTTGAGTCTTCCTCCTAAACTCACCTACCCATTCTCTCTTAATTTTCTACTCCCCATGCAAGCTTATCTTAAAATAATGATACAGAATAGTTGGAGGAGTCAGAAACTGTCTACACAGTTTCAGCAACTGCTGTTTATCAAATATAGTCAGAGGAGAAAAAGAAAAAAGTTTTAAGCAACTCATTCTTATACTTAAGTACATTTCTTCCAAAGAGCTTTCTATTTTTACAACCAGGTTGAAAATCCCCTGAGGGAACAGGCTGAATGAAGTATGTATTTAGTTGAAGGCAGACTGAAGCACTTGCTTTCCCAGTATTTCCCATTGGTATTGCAAGGACAGAGGAGGAGGAATATCAGGCTGTGCTCTAAATGTTATGCAGAAATCCAAGAAATCAATCCAAGGAATGCCATGGTGGTTAGAAATCTGAAAAATCTGAGAAACTCAGCACCAGCCTAGTTTGTAAATGTTATTTGTTTTGGACCAAAGCACCTCAAGGTACTATTTATGAAATTTGACACTACTTGGTGTAATGGAATAATATTTCAATATAAAAAACTTTCCTAAAGTGTGCAAGACTACTCAACCAGACATGTAAAGTTTGTTTTAAGGACCTGCATGTTCCAGTTTGTCAGTGGTGCAGAAGACACACGTTACTAATACCAACAACCCTGATCCAATATTTAGTTGTTTGGGTTTTTGTTTTTCATTAACTTTAATAGGCTGCTCATAACAAAAATGGGAACTTTATGGGAATTATAATTGGCCAGAAAGACAACAACTGTTATCAAAAAAATATTTTTCCATCGTCATTTCCAGAAATTTCATTCAAAAAGATAGAGAGGTGTTGCCTATTGACAGAAAATTATAAAGATAATACAAGATAGAGAAAATATGTGGGATGTGGCTTCTCTCAAGCTAGATCAGCAACTACAAAAAAGAAGTAGGGTACAGGTGTCTATGATCATTTCTTTTCTATCTTTGAACTTTTTATCAAAAAGCTCACTGTTTCTTCAGGTTTTTTCCTCAATTTCTCTCATAGAAAATAAAAATACCAAGAAATTCTAGGCAAGTTTTAAATTCTGTTTCTTTAAAATATTCTTTTAAAATCTTACATAGTAGCAAGTCTATACTGGATATATTATTCTATTAAGGTTACTCAGGAAATATTTTTCCTTTGGGTTTTCTGGGGGTTTGGTCTTGGCTTTGTTTTTTTTTTTTATTTTCTACCTCCTGTTTTCTTATGTTTTGCAAACATATTTGGATAAACTAATTTCCACATAGAGAGGAAAAAATGGTATAGGGTATGTTACAGTGTTTTAAGATGAGTTTTTTTGCTATTTGGAACTGTCATTGAAAATATTTTATTATGCAAAAGTTCTAAGAATTTTTTCTATGTTTTAGTTTTTTAAAAAAATCCACAGCTTCTTCGTCATTTTTCCATTAAAAGACCCATAGTCAGAACTGTTTTGACTTCTAATAGAAATTGAAAATCAGGAGCAATATGTAATTTCTTTACATTCTCTGACTCTGCTCCTTGTTCTCTTCTTCTCCTCATTCCCCCCATCAATATTTAAGAAGCTCATAAAACAATAAATCAAATAATTAAATAGAGTTTCAAAACCAAGTTTCTCCATCACCCAGCTATTTCTGTTGCAGGAATTTTTACAAACTGAGAATTATAACAACATTGTCATGAACCTAGCTAACCTTCCAACCAAATTGAAATCGGATTATTTTGTTTCAGCTTCCAGATTTCACTCTGATTTACTCCATACTTAGGTTAAATTTACCTATTTATGTTAAATTCATATTTTATATGCTTTAATGATTGGGGTGTTTTTTTCCATAGATCTTTAAATCTGTGAATGCCCTTTTTGTACAAGTCTCAAAACTTCATGCTAAAATCATTATACACTGATCTTCCTAGAATCATAGAAATAAAAAAAAAAAAAGACAGTTGAAATAGATGTGAATTCAACTATCAGTAACGCCCAGATTATCTTTAAAAAACCCAACATTTGCTTCCAAACTAAATGTCCTGTTTGATCATATTTCACCAAAAATGTGGAAAGTATGTGAAGAACATTTTTTCCCAACTCTTCGTGCCAGTGATATTTGGAGACAATGTTCTTAAAGAACTGATGGGAGAAGGTGAAGACATGAAATTGTGTGGGTTGATATCTTTCAGTTCATACTGTTCTTCTGTACAGTCAGAAAGAACTGAATGTCCTTAAATTTAAAAGCCCTTCTGAAATTCTTTCTGATGTACCATAGATCTCCTGTACTCTTGGGAGCATTTTTGTGCCAAAAGAGCTTAACACCAGCTAGACTATTAGGGATCTTAGTTAATATTTAGTCAAACTGTACAGATTTAGTTCTTTTAATCTTCACTCAAAATCAGTCTAGTTATTTTTACTACATGTAAATTCCTAACAACTTGTCAATATCTTTACCCACAATTGAATAAAAGCAGCTTAAACCACTTTCAAATACCTTTACTACTACTACTACTACTATTACTACTACTACTACTACTACTACTACTACTACTACTACTACTACTACTACTATTATTATTATTATTGTTATTAATTACAAACAATTCATATTACAAATATACCCATCAGGCCCAAGTTTTAATAATAAACTTTCATTTGGCTTCAAAATCAATTGCAAGATGAATCAATTGTAGATATTTTTAACACTATTAAATACTTAGTGCTGAGGTACTTTTGCCTAGTTATCTGCAAATTATGTGCTCAGCTAAAACTTCTTTATGAGAAAGTCCTCTGAAAATATGCCTTGATATGTCTGGATTGCCTTTTCATACGTATCAAATCCAACATGAGCAGAACAGACTAGAAATTAGAAATTCATAGCAGATAGTTTTATAACTGCCACTATTATTGTGAAACACAGCACTCAGGAAACATCTACAAAAGTATTTTTCTAAGACATTTTTTACACCTTTCAAATTAATATGTTTAGATTATGACAGATGTGAAATCTCTTTGACTCAAAGAGTACTTCAGTGATGTTTTGGAAGACTGTAAGAACAGCCATGAGCTTGGCATAGATTCATTTTTCTATGTATCTCCTTTATAGGCAAGCTGCAGACAGCTTCAAAAAGTGCCTAGAAATGCAATGAGTCTCCCAAAACTCCTCTTGCTAGTCCTTTAAAAGAATTTAAATAAAAGACCTTTTCTCTTTCTTCAAGAAAATAATATTTTTGTGACTCACCAGTACATTATATACATTCTGGTTAATTTGACCTTAAAAACCTGTTTGAGAAGAATTCACAAGATAGGCAAAGGCTAGGTATAATGTTATTTGAAATGGACATTTATATGAGTACTGTTTTTACTACCTTTGTGTTTCTAACATGTAGGAAAGAGATCAAGCCAATCACCTTCTTTCTCAAGGCAACCACTGTGGTACTTCTATTCCAAAAGTTTGGGAAAGTGTCCCAGCACCAGCTGGTAAATGGGTGAATCCCAACTATGAGGGAGGGTCCCACAGGTCAATATGATGTACAGCAATCCTCTGCAAGCAGTTAGCATGAGAAACATTGCTATGTAAACATGACAAAAGATACAACTATTAAGCCTGACATTGCCTGAACTGTTGAAAGCTTCAAAAAGTCTTGAAAATGTTTATTTAAGCATATAAGCTGATAATTGCTGAAGAAAGGTTTGTTGCAAGGCAGTGGAGGTACAAATGGAACAAGTCTGTCAAAGTGAGATAAAATAGTACATTACATTATAGACTCAGGTATTCTTAACCTCACTAAGACCAAAGAGAGTCTTCAAGATAAAGAACATTAAAACCACATGCATATGAAATTAATAGGAGGTTTTCTGAAATAGTCAGGTCACAGATATTCTGATGTTCAGTATTCTGTCAGAAAGAAAGAGATAATTGCTTTGAACATTATTCAATGTATGATAGAAAGCGTGCTTTTTGTTGTTTTCACAAGTTGTAGATCAAAAACAACACTATTAAAGCTGATGAAGTTAAACACTGATGAAAACAAAAACTTTTTAATGAGAATCCAGCCCAAATTACAGAGGTTTGACAGAACCTTTATTGTATGTCAATGCCTAGAAAATACAAACAAATTTAAACTTGACAAAAGTGACAGGAGAGCAAATGTTTATGGAGCATGTAGTACAAAAGGTCATTGGCATTCCTGCCTGTTGATGTACACTGGAAGTAAAACTGAAGGGCGAGTTTTCAGAAATGGCACCTTATTAGGGTTTAATGTAAAGAAGAATCTCAGAGATGGAAAAAAAAAAGAAAACATATCAAGATGTTCTGTTCTGACTTTAAGCTGATCCATCAAGGTACTTACTCTTCCTGGAATTACAGACAGGGATTTCTTTCTTTGGAAAAACATAGTTTGAATATTAGTGATCTGATAGTATTTTATTTGAAATTTAATTAGCACTGATTTGTAACTAGACGTGTAAAGTGGAATGTTCTCAAGTTTTATCACTTTTCATGAAGGCTTGTGATTACATGTGGTTTCATACTGCTATTTTCTAACATAATGCACGAGGAATGTCCATAAAAGAATGATACCCATGAATTTGACCTTTCCAGCCCTGTATGTAGGCACAAAGGCAAACTGTAGACAAAATACACAAAGAAGGACTACTTACATTGGCAAGGAAAGAGCAATTTAAGTATTTCAATACGTTAATATTGTCTTATAATAAATTAACAATTTCTTCACATATTATTTGTTAATGAGATTTTTTTCTTCAATTTGGCAATATTTATAAAAAAAAAAGGATTACAAAATTTATTTTTTCATAGGTAAGCTTGATGGGGTGAATAATAAAAACAATCTGAAGATAATTATCTTTTTTTTAATGAGTACTTAAATTTTTATCCTTGTTAATTCAGAAGTCAAGAAAAACACTAATTAGCTTGAAACATGTGAATGTAGCCTTTGGTGTGACATAAAAAGAATCACATGCTCTATTGGATTAGATCATGAATAGTATCGATTTCACTGGGTTACCAGGAAAAGGAGTTTCACTCAAAGCCAAACAGTATAGGCTTATACTTGCATACACATTATTTGTGACAATGTATATAAAACAAAGTGACAATTATATTAATCTGTCATTTTTCAGTGATGAAAAAAGGAAAAAAAATAGTGGCAAGTAGGGTCAGTGTCATGTTCCGAAACATACACATCTCTTCTGTAGTCTTGCTAACATCATTGGATCATTAGGAAAACATTCAAATTGGGTTAGCCAAATATTTATTTATATATGAAGTCACTAAATGGAAGTGATTTTCTGTTTCTAGCTCCACTGCTAGATATTAAAATCTATGTTTCATATTCTATTAATTTTATTTTTAGACTTTAATATCAGTGCAGAATAAGCCATTTCCATCAGTTAGAAGTAATAGGTCCTTTTAATTTTGAACTAAATTTGGAATGTATTTAGGAGCTTATAATTTTCTCAAAAGAGCATCTTTCTGGCCCATGGTCAGATTTATAGTGATTTTATCATAACAACATTTTTGTTTTATCTGAATCCAGTCAAGAAAAAGAATTTCATAAAAACAATCCTGCTACTGGAGAAAGACTGTTTATATGAACAAAAATGTTTCTATTAAAATAAAAATACATTTTTTTTTCACATTTCTACTTGCTTGTTGTCTTTCTACTGTTTGAAATTTTTCAAAAAATTTAAAAAAAAATTTGATGTATAGATCTTCTCCTGTCCCTGTAGTTAAAAGGAAATATGCAGCTCAGGATTAATATTGACATATTTTACAATTGATAACATGCTAGTAGATTTGGGGAAATTAAACTTGTAACGTGGAAGACCATATCTGTGGTGTGGATTTAATCTTCAGTTTTAGAAGAGAGCAAACAATGAAGAGAGCAAACAATAAAGGTGGATCTCAACACAATCTGGACAGTATAATACTGTATCAGTCCTGACTGAAATGACAAAAATAATTTAAAAATTAGGGTGTGTAATATTATGCAGAAAGACATCTCAGAAAAAGTGCAAATATTTGCATGGCTTTTTGCTCTAAAAGAGGATGGAGGAAAATTTTTTTTTTCAATAGTTTAAATAATTTCTTTCTTTTAGAGTTTTGATCTTCAAATACAAGTCCTCTGGTTTTATTTTCTTGTAGAAGGAGAAGAGATGTTTGTATGCTCCTTCTTTTTGTCATTATGAGGCAGCTGAGAGAAAAAAGACAGGACACCAAATGTTGAAGATATTAATGGTATTTCTACTTAAAAAATAAATATATGCATACATAAAATGAACATGTATATTTCTGGTCTTATGAACTACATCTCACTGATAAATCAGGACATTGTTAAAGAGAAAAGGAATCTTTGCTGTGGCATGCACTGCAGCATTTTTTAGAAAGATACAGAAAAGAGATTCTAGAAAATAAAGAATATGTTTAAGAGAATGGTAGGTAAGAAACAACCAATTTTTAAATTGCACTGTTATCAATTTAATGCTCCCTTCAGACTGAAAAAATAAATGTAGTCTCATGTACAATAACTTGCAGCCATTAGTAAATGATCATAGCAATATTTCTTCACAGTCTGTCCTTCTGATGGCCCTGTAATATACACTGCTGAGGTTAGAAAAGTAAGAAGTCTAACACTAAATACATCACTGACTCAGGAATGTATATTCTAAGCAAAAAAGTCTACGGAACATGCACACCACAGATAATTATGATTCATTTGGAAAAACCCACAGTGGACAACATTCAGAGTGGCTTTTCCCAAAAAATAGAACTAACTAAATAGAAAGCTACAGCTTTCCTATGGATTCCAGTAAGACATCCTGTAGAATTTGTATTGAACTGCTTACAAACTTGTTAGAAAGACTCTAATTTCTGATTTATTTTTGTAACTTCTAAATAGATTTTCTATAAAAGTAATCACTGGATCATTAGGAAATCATTCAAATTGGGTTAACCAAATATTTATTTATATATGAAGTCACTAAATGTCAGTGATTTTCTGTTTCTAGTTCCAGTGTTAGATATTAATATATCTATTTATATTTTTCAGATCCTGTACTGCATTAGAGTATAACTGTGTACTCCATACAGAGTGTTAGTAAGCTCTCATCACATTTTAGTCAGACAAAACAATCCTTCCACGCCTGACAACCAAAGTCATTATCACAGCTGCAGGACCAAAATGTACAAACAAAAGTAAATTGGGAAGGCACAAACTAGGGGAATGTGTCTTCATTCCCTGAAGCTCTAATTGGACAATTAACCTATGATATGCAAATAGACAAAATTTATATCTGCCTGAAAAAATCACAACTGTCATCCAGTTCAGGTGTAGCCTCTGTGAGGCTCCTGCACTGCCCAAGGTGTTAAAGATATTTAATAAATTTCTGCTTTACTCTTTTAACTCTGTCTAGCCTCTCTTCTAGGTAGCCAGTCCAAGGCATCTCATTCATTTAATCCACATTTTCTGAGCTTACATAAAAGGATGTTATGGCAGACCTACTTTCTGCCTTTTGACCCAGAATCTACACTTCCCTTCCCCTTGCACCAGAATCCCTCCCCATTTCAGAAAATCCTATCTATGCTGCTGGGAAAGGTACCAATAAACAACTACAATATCAGCCATATCCATCAAAATACTCTTTTAGGAAGTGACTTGTAGTCATTACCTTCTTGGAATAAGGAATGGAGTCTTTTTCCATTTTTTTTTCTCTTTTTTCCCCCTTTGGGTTTGTACTGCTTCTTTTCTGGAAATATTTTCATCCAACATACACGTACTTTTATAACCTCACTTAAAGTAGGAAGCACATTTTGTATAATTCTGCAACTGTCATATTTCTCTCACAGATACGAGACTTCTGTGATGCTGAATGCATATTATACTTTTTTCTTATGGTTTCTTTTTCTGGGTATCAATAATTTTTGATCTATCTCTCTATCAAACTCTATCAACTTCTTTTAAAATCTTAGTATAAGAGTTATGAAAATATCTGCAGATATGTTTGCATTGTGGTTCCCTTACATCCTTCTGAAAGGCTCAGCAATATTTATGTTGGCAGCAGCCACCAAATGTCTGAACTGTTCATCCAGAAATATGCCTAACTACTTTCCTAATTAACAAATAGTTATATTAATTCCTTATGTCTAGAAGTGACCAAAATTTTAAATGCTTGTTTTAATCCTAATGTGTTTCCCAGAATGAGGACATTATATTGAGATACATCCTTGTCACCATGTGCAGGAATCTGTGTTGCTCTTTCCTTGGTCACATATCTGTCTCTCTTTAAAGTCTGACATTTCTTTTCTTTCTTTCTTAGAACACTCTAGACTTCTATGTTGTATTATCCTCTCATATCACTCTCTCTAATATAAGATTGCTTCTTTTTCTGGAGAAACACAAAATGAGATATTGTGACTTTGAAATTGGTTTTGTAAAATAATATTGCATTACATAGTCTTATGAACACAGTCAATTTATGATCAAATATAGTCCATATCTGCACAAAATAAAAGGTTTCTTCTCCCCGTCTTGTCTCTGCATCATACTGTGTAGCAGGAGAAAAGATGTCACATAAAACACAGAAATAATATTGATAATTCTTAAGATCCACAGCATATTTTATACCAGTCACCTCAAACACTAGAACAATGCATGTTGCCTCTTTTTTTTTTTCCTTGTAATTCTCTTCATCATGGTGTTTTGGAGATAGTAATGGGGGCTATCAGTAAAATCAACCAACAAGAATTTCTGTTCAGATTGTGACTGCTCATGAACTTCTCTGAGTATCAAAGCAGTTAGCACAGTTTAGATTGAAAATTAGAATAGAGAGCAAAGACACACCAACTGCTAACAGAGAAAAGTGCAAGAAACTGGAACTGGTATTTAATTATTTTTAATACCTCTACTACTCTGCAAAATCTGGCTAAAATCAATAAATTCAAAAACTACAGGAACAGGAAAGAGACATTTGCACACACGGTCAAATGCGAACACTAACCTTCCTCCCATAGTGAACATTGCTACAAAGCCTCCTTGGCTGATGTGTGCAAGGGATGTCCCATGCTGCTCAGAGGGACAGCACACACACCGTGATGAAGGGCCAGATCTGTGTGAAGCAGAAAAGACATTCACTGAGCTTATACTGAGACGTGCCTCATTTGTAGTCTGGAGGCTGCACGAGTGCTTTGCAGTACGTCCAGAAGCATAAGTGGGTTAAGGTAACAAAGTCAATGGTTATTTCATCCAAATGTTCCCCTGTTTATTGGACTGTTCAGTAGGAAATATGGCTCCATAGGCACACCTATTTCCTGTCTGCAGGCTGCAACAGATGGACAATACCAACCTCTGTTTGAATCAAAGGTAAATGCTGTCATTTGTTCTCTGTGGTCTCTGAAAGAATGGCATTTCAATATGCTATGTTTTGCCTTAGAGAAACTTTAAACCTCCCCAAAAGTTCAGTCCTAGATAGAGTTGTACTATATGAAATTGGAGGCAAAAGCAGACAGAAATAAATTAGAAGAGTGACCAGTAGAAATTTTATGTATAAAGCAGGATAGTTACAAGGGCGCTAAGTGTTCACCAAATGCCTGATCACAAACTAGATTTATATTTTCAAACTTCTTCAAATCTAACAACTCAAAATATGATGAATTACCATTCATCTACTGAAAAACCTTTTCATCATATCTACATATACATATGTATGTAAGTATATATATGGATATTTTGTCAGTTTAACTTTTGTCTGAGTTTGAAAGAATCCTTATATAGCATTCAATTTTGATTCTATCTTCCTGCATAAAGGATTAGACTAACCTGGGTCTAGATCTTTAAAGATTTTTTCTTTCCATTTTAACAAGGTGAAATAAAGTACTATTTTCTCCTTGGTGTATTCTACTCTCTTTCATGTAAAAAAAAATTCCTGTTTTGAGGGTTTCCTCCTTGACACTTAAGGCACAAATCATCTCACAAGCATCTCTAACTAATCCCAGCAATGTAACAGTACCGGGATATTTTGATGGATTAGTTTTTATTTGTCTGTATCTGTTCCAAAACTGAAATTCCATTTATTTTGTGATATGATGATGATAGTGTCAGTCTTTTGTGCTTATCTCCTTTCTGTACTTTTTTTGCACAATGGAATGTGGTTTCTAGAACATATCAACAAACCTAGGCACTTGAAAAACTACCTAATGTCTCCTATTCAAAACAAGGCTGTACTATGGGTGATGAGCTACTAATGTCCATTTTAACAGTTCATCCAATAAACAATTGATCCTTCAAGTAATTCATTTTTGACCACCTTCATGACTCCTGACAACATTTTTTTTAAAAGAAAGGATCTTTTGTGAAAGCTGAATGGGTCAATTTGCCTAACTACACCTCTATGGGAAAAATCCTAAAATGCAAAATAAGAAACAGACTCTTCAATCTGACAAAGCATATTTTAAAGGGTTCTTCAGTAAAAATTGATGTATGTGTATTTTATTTCTATTTAAAAAAAAAAAAGGTTTTCTGCTGTTTCAAATTAAAAGGTATTTTCCCTGAATTCTCTCTACTCTGCTTCACCATGACAGATGCCATAAACTAGGTGTAGAAGTGCATGAAGTGGAGATAAACATTCTTAAAAGTGAGAAATCATTCAAGAGGCAAAAAGGGAGGACTAGAACTCTGTCAGTGGATAGGAAATGTGATGCTTCTATGGTAAAGGTAGAAGAGAGAAGCAGGTTCATTCTTAAACTTTACCCTGACAGAGGGAGATATGCAACTCATGGATGCAATAAAAACTTCCCTGTGACTCTTTGCCCAAGCCAAGTGATCTGTAGTTGTAAAAAGCATATTTTTTTCTAGATATTTTCTAGATATATGTGAAATGGAAAGATGTAAGGTTTTTTTCAGCTGTTTCATCAAGCAGAAATTGTTGACTATCAAAGGTCAGTCAATAAAATGCAAATGATTTAAACATTTATACTAACTGTATGTGTTGACATTTAGGAGTCCTAATTTTGCTCATTGCATACCATAAATTCTTGATCAAGTTGCATCATTTATCACCTCAAAAATTTCACAGCAAAAAGATCAAGAAAAGTAAGATGGAGAGAGGAATGAGAAAGCTTGATAAACTGTAATTACACATATTGTTAGCACAAAGCAAAGACTAATGAAAAATTATGTCTAGAGCCAAAGAATTGCTGAGAAAGTAATGTTTACACAATGTTCATACAGGATGGGTTCCCTCCCCATTTTTTTTTAGTTGAATAAAAACTATATTTAGTCTTTTCCCTCACTGGGAATACTCATCATCTGCAGCTGGAAAGCATTAGGTGTGTCCCTGAAGGGCATCTTTTAACAGTTCCATCTGAAAAAAATCCAACAGTGCTCCAAAAATTTCCCTAATATGAGCTGAATCAAAATGAACAGAAACCATTGACAAATTAATTGAAAACTACATTTCTGTTCCAAAGTAAATACCATTGCAAGCTCAACCTGTAAAATAGTTTTAGCTACTTACATTAAATAAGAGCTGTTTACTTATAAACATGCAAAATAATGTTACACTGACTAAAATATCACAAAAAGACAGAGAGACACAAAAATTGTCTATTCCATGACATTTAAGAATTCTATTTATTTGAAAATTTTGATTATTGTTTCTAGACATATAAACAGTTTTTCATTCTTCAACACTCTTCACTGTTGTTAGAACTATGAACTTCTGAAACCCATTAATATATGTAATGATGTCTGGGATGTAATCCAAAATTTCTAACCTAATTATTGTAATTATGATTTAAAAAAAAAAAAAAAAGAAGCAAAATGGAGAGAAGAGAATGAAAACTATGTTTTCTCCCCACCCTCTTTCTTTCCAGATTGCTAGTCTTATAGAGGCTGTATCTTTTTAAACCTATGAAGAGCAATTAGCACAACTGAGCCCTGACCTCAGGTCTCTACTTCCATAACATCAGCAGTAGCAGGCAAGCAAAAGATTTCTATGGTACTACTCCTACACCTATAGTTATAGATATACTTAAGTGCTTAGCTATTTTTGACCTAGATGAGGAGCTGGGAGGGAACTTGCTACTTGAGCTATGTACAGCAGTTGTTGAATGTCTGTAAATTCCACCTCATTGATCATCATATTTCAAGTAGTCATATTATTGCACCACTTGCTAATTGATATTCACCCTCCAGTGATGGAGAAAAACACTTAAGTGCAGTTGTGTTGTTACTATTGTCTCTTTTTTACCAATTTTGCTAAATTTTTGTCACCATATTTTAGGTAGGCACATTACAATAAATGTTTGTTAGACCAAACATTTGGCTGATAAACACTTTTCCTCCAGCAACTGAATTTTCTTAAAGTTTAGTTAATTGGGTGTAGATTTAAGATGGCCAGCACTCAAACACTTCACTAATAGAGTTGCATGCTTTACTGATCTTAACAGTTGAATGGTATATTTCATTTATGTTCATTTGCATAATTTGCTGATTAAACTACATGTTTAATCTGTTGACCTTTACACTGTACTTATCCTACATTTACAGAGATGTAATCAATGTGCAGATTTTACTGAACGGAGCAGACATCTCAAAGCTTACTTAGCCCTTAGAAAATTCATTTAAACTATCAGCACGCTGTCTCATTGCTGTTTGTTGGTGTTCCTTCTCTTCCTCCCTCAGGTTCACTGAATGGAAAATCAAAATAATCCACATAGATAATAAACAAACAATATGCATATTTACCACAGACTATATCTAGTCCTGCAGTGAAGGATGCAAAAACACCAAGCCCAAAATTGTCAAGGTTGTAAAATCAGCAAAATCAGTTCCAAGTAGCAGGAAAACAGACCTGCTGTTCTTACCATTCCATGCATGTCTTATTCACTTCTATGAGCACTGGTTCCCAAAATGCTTCCCATTACATGGGAATAGTGACATATTTTGAGACGAAAGGAGCTGAATGTATTATCCCTTACAACTTATTTGTTCATAAATAACTACACAGTGTTCACCTGAAAAGAAAGCACTACAGAAAGATAGCAGCTTTCTGTCAGCACTCCTGACAGAAAACACTACAACAGCACACTCCCTATTATTGTGGTCTCCATCTTTCTGGGACAAAAATATAAAACCAAAAAAGACATTTTTGTCAAGGGCTATATCCAAACCACTCTTTGTGACTTAGTCAGGGAGTGACATTTTTACAAAATAACTATTTCATCCTCAAAACACTTTTTAAACTTATTTTCTCATTTTCCTAATTCATTCCAAAGAACAAAGCATTCAAAAATTTTTCTTCTCAAAACCAATAAAACAATTCCCTCTTTTTTTTTTTTTTTTCCCCCCTGCTATTTGTCATGTAGAAAGTGAGGATTCACTTCTTGATGGTGAAGGTCAAAATTACTCAAAAAGAAAACAATGAGCATGTGGGAACTACCTAGAGTATTTAAAGAGAACATCACAAACCAGATTCTTGGTGCATCTGAAGGCAATCACCAGGATGCAATCCTGTGCAATATGCTTTCAGATGTCCCTGTCTGAGCAGAGATTTGGAACAAAATTACCCATTCTGTGATTCTGTAAGGGCAACAAGTCATGTTCTAAGCAACTCAGAGCAGCTCTGGGTGCAGGGATTTAGTTGATTGCCTCAAGACTAGATCATGGATCTGGGCTCAAGACAACTTTGTGTTATCTTCAAAGTGTCATCTGTCAGCTTCCTGACCTATGCAGAGCTATCCTGCAGCAAGTCCTAAAATTGACTCTTGTGTGGGAATCATAAATGCTAGGGAGATGCCTGGGGCAGGAGAGCCATAGACTATCTAGCACTAAGTGTAGGAATGATCCTTTGTGTCAGTTATGACATTGTTGATGATATTTCTCCCTTTCATCATTTTGAATCGTGGCCTATCACCAGCAGTGGTGAGCATTTGCTTTTCTGTTCAAATAGAGAAATGCAAGCTAGTGTCTCTTTCAGAGAATTAGGTGAAAATTTACAGAAGAAAGCCATGCTGAAGTTTCCAATTTGTTCAGTTTGAGAATCCACTTTGGTTTTGAGCCTCCATACTCTGTCTGAGAATTATGTTTTGTAGGGAACAGTATAAACTGTGAAGGAGACACTGCAAGCCGATATGAATGTGACAAGCTGGCCTGTGGTGAGCTTTTTGAGAGTTTAGTGAAAGGGAATATGAAGAGCTTTGAGAGAGGATCATATACTGTATTGGAGAATACCGCAAGGAATTTATACTGTAGCTGAACCAGGATGACTAGGGGGAAAAAGAGGTTTCTGATACAAATTCAGTCCCAGATGGGCAGCCCAAGGCTAGCCCAGTCAGTAGCAATCTGGATACCTGAGGGATGTTAGCAAAAATCACAGCATAACAGAAACAACTGGAATTAAAGCTGAAGAAACAGAATAAGAGATGGTCAAAAAAGAAAAATGTCTGGAAATTACTGAAATGGAGACCCAGAGGCAGTCAAAACTGATTAAAGTGGAAAATGTTCTTGAACTACTACGGAAGAGAGGTAGTGAACAAGATTCCAAGAGCCTCCATCAGCTGCAATCACCATCTTTGGTAAATTGCATCTCTAGAATAACTTGTAGCTATATTATTGCATCTGTAGAACAGCACCTGTAGAATAACTTTCATATCTACGTAGTTTTATGCCTACTGAAAGTCTGTACAGCTGGCATTAGGTAGCAAAACTCTGTAAAGCATTCCTTTAACTGTCCAAGCAGGTAGGACGAAGACTATTTTTTCTCAGCACCCTATTTTCTTATGAACTTTTTACAATACAAGCTGCATAAGAAAAACTTTATTTAGCATGTTCAGTATCACTACAGTATTTTACCACCAGTAATTATGGAACTTGCTGGAACAAGAAGGGAAGGAGTTTTAGTAAAATATCTATGAATTCTATACTTTGATGTGATAAAAGCAAGGAATCATTGGTCAAAGAAGCATTAGTGACTTTTTTTACCTCTTGGGTAGTGTTGTTGTAGCAAAAAATGAGAGAACTTTAAGAAACTCACAGAGATTGAATAAATAAATACAAAGCCTGTCTTATCCATAAGCATTTGAAAACTACTTTTCAGCAACAGAAAAAAGGGCAAAAAATAGAAACTACTAATCTCTGGTTTATGATGTTCATTTTAAATACTCTAGGTAGCTCCCACATGCTCATTGTTTTCTTTCTGAGTGATTTTGACCTTCATCATGCATAAAGAAAGAGAAGAAAATTGAAACAAATCAGAAATTAGCTCAGTTTTCATCTTCAAGCTCATATAATACCCAGTTTTCCTGTGGATCAACAAAGATTCTGCACCCATAACATCCTGTGCTGTTAAAGAGTGAACCTGAATCTCACATGCTCCAGGGAAATGCACAACATAAACAACAATAAACTATGTGTATGCTTAAGGTGAAGGGAGACAGATACTTCTTATCAAAGGAGACAGGTCTGAATCCCAGGTCAAATAGTAAGAGTTGCTGTAAAATAAATAGAAGTGTCGGTGCTAACTAATACATCAAGAAGGTAGGAAATGCCCCTTCAAAGAAAACTGACTATGACCTGTGTGATGTGGTAAATTACTGTCATGATTGTGTGAATTTCATAATCTGCAGTGACATAAATATTCAGTTAAAGTCTTGCTATTGGGATAAAAAGGAAAGAAGTTTTGGAAGAAATTAGCAAGAAAACAAAAAGTTTATGAACTACATATTTAGTGAGACAGTAAAAAAAAGAGATATAATAAGTGACAGTACCTGATGAATCCCACATCATAAAATTATTCTTATTAATCTATTTCTTATTTCTGCATAAAGTATCTTAAAGAAATTCCTCTTTGAAAACAGGAGTCTGTAGGGAAACACCCACATGACCAATGTTATGATGCTGGTTGCGATCCACAGATTGTATGTGCTAAGCACTGAGCTGAGCCAAAGCACACCTACCTTCCACAGGTTCTCTTGGGCTATAGCAAAGTTATGATTAGTTTAAGAAACATTTTTGCTAGTCTAATAGGCAGAGTGAAATAAACAACTGACTGAGGTAGATATATTTCAGAAGAAGAAAAGGACTCTAGAGATTGTTTCTTTTTTTCAAGGATCAGTTCTCTGGAGCTGAAATGGATATACACAATCTATTCTTGAGTGAGACCAAAGCAGAGAATCATCCATGCCTCTGGTCCCCTTTTCTATCTTTATATATATCTCTCATATAACATTTACACTGATGTAGACTGAAGGTAAATTGCAACAACATGAAACAAATTGTAAATATTCATTCAAAGTTGTGATAATTCTTAAAATAGAAACCTTTAGATGACTGATGTAGTGCACAGTAGTTCAATATAGTACAATTCCTAAACAGAAGAGGCAATTTTTTCATTAATGGAATATTTAAGAGACACCATTGATATATCTTGGACACATAAAATAAATCCGTAAGTCTTGTAAATTCTGTTCTTAAGATAGACCAAAAGGTCTTTTGGTAGCCTGAATTACCTACAAAATACTTAGCAAAGTGCAGTACACTGAATGGCCTGCCTGAATTCATAAGGGTCCCAGCATGTATATGACAATCTGATGCCTAATTTTTTTTTTTTTAATTTTCATTGTGACTAAGCAAATTTGCTTGACTTAAAATTCTGGTATAGGATTGCATATTATGAAGAAAAAAACAAAACCAAAATGTAGATTTTAGTTTTTTGGAGTATTTTTTTCTGTTTGTTTCCTCAAACTGGTTATCAAAAATACTGTATTCACTTTAATTAACATAGAGCATAGTGTGACTGCAAATTTTATTGAAAATCAAGAATCCAACTGGATCACCAAAGTATGCAGCTGGATCCATAAAATATCTAATTGGAACATCAAAGTACACATTGTAACACACAGGCAATATTTGTACATTTTGAGGCATTAAAATCTGCAGCTGAATCAATAAAATATTGTTTATCAGAAGAGGATAAAAATCCCAAACAATGAAATTGTGCAAGTGAATCATGAAGATGTTAAATGTGGACAGCAAAAAAGATCAGGCATTATATAAACATTTTAAGTACTATAGTGTAAGTTGAGTATAAAATACATTAAACCAAAACTAACAACATTTGCGAAACAGTGTTTCAGAATGCTATGCCAGGCAACTTTGAGTGACATTTCTTAGCTGAATATTTACATAGTGTGGCTGCAATTATGCTTTATGCATACTGCTAGCAATGTACATAACCAGGAGACAACAAAAAGGATGACCTTTTTGATGGAACCTTCATGGCTGCCATGTGTTATGCTTGTTTTTCATGGCATAGCTCACCTTGTCTTGGGTGTCCATGAGAACAGTCATTATTTATCATTATTTAGATTCTATTTGAGTTATCTTCCTACTGGAGATTGCTGTTGATTTTCATCAATACATTATCTCTATTCATAATTTCACAACCCAAGATTTGAGTCTACATCTGAAATTTATGTGAGTGATATGTAAGTCAGTCCAGCTCCACTGAACTCATGATTTACACAGGCAAAGTATTTATGTCAACTCTGTGTCTGGTCTTCCCAATGGAAGTCTGAGACATTTTTATGAAGTTTCACTTCCTGCATCAATTTGCATCATATAAGGGGCAGATGTGCCAGAGTGTTCCAACTGCTGTGCAGTGATGCAAAGCAGTTAGAAAGCCAGGTTCCTGTGCCAAGTTCGTAGCTACTTTGGCATGCTGGAAGAGTGCAGAGCAAGAAGACTGTATCCAAGAATGTAAACTCGTGCCTCCTGCAGCTATGTCATTTGATTTAAAGTTGATTACCCATTCACGCCTTCAAATTTGCTATGAAGAGTATGATTTCCTTCTCTTTTGCTCACAAATTCTTCTTTCTTTTCTTAATATGCACAATGAATACAAAGATTTCTTTAGATTATATATAAAGAGAAATCATACAGACTTTGCAGACTATACTTGTGTAAGAATAACTCTGGGAATGACTACATGGGAAGAATAACTCCATTAAAGTCAATGGATTACAACAATGAAACTGTAACACAGTTACAGAACAGGTACATAAACATCAGCAGGGAAATAAAAACATCTTTCTACAAAAGTGGAAATGTCCAGACTGAATAGAAAGATACTGTATCTTTTGGAAATAGATTTACTGTAAATTAGTTGTATCTATATGGTGAACAAGACTGTATATTCTGAAGTGTTTTGAACTGCTCCTTAGATGTCGGCAACCAGAAAATATAAACTCTGTAGAACAACCTTTACATTAATTGAAAGAGCAAATTTCTGAACGCATGCTCTCTGTCTTAAAAATTAACAGCTTTTGTCAGCATTTGTGAAATCCATAAGCTCTGCATAGTGACATTCTCAACTTTTAAGATTTTTAAAATTTATTTTACATTAAAAAAATAATAATTTTATCATTAGGAAATATCAAATTGTTGTTCTATTACATTTTCAGAGTGCAACTTGTTGAAAAGATTGTTAAGTGGTATTATCATTATTATTATTATTATTATTATTATTATTATTATTATTATTATTGAACAATTTACATCAGGAAAGGGCATCTTTGGGTATCTATTTCAGAAATGTACCTTTATGAAATAAAACATAAAAAAAAACCTATTAGTTCTGTTACTGTAAAAGAATTCAAATGGCAAGCCCATATGAAACAATAACCATTATTAAGATCCAAGGTTAGGTGAATGTAGTCCTAAAAAGGATGTACTTTTTTTTCCTTTGGTGTTTCTCTGGGATAACCATTAAAATCCTCTCAGTCTTTCTCTGTCCTCTGTCATATTTTTTGTCTCCACAGGTGGTTCTTTGTCACCACGAATTTTTAGAAAAGTAATCTGAAATTCATACCTACTCAATGGCTGTAACTACTTCCAGAGAGTAATACAGAATGTCCCTTCACAGACATTTTTCTGTCCCTTTAAAGTCCCCTAGAAGAGAACATACCAGCTTACAGGGCCAAGGCATTGCTGGCCCTGTCCTCACCTTCCCTGAAGCTCCATTTGGATGGAACTTGCATGGGACTTTCCCTAACTGTAGTTCCTGGGGCTGTCACTCACGGTTCTGGTTGACATCCTGCGTACGTGTAAATACACTACACGAAGATGCACACCTTGAGCTAGGCTCAAACAGCGCATCAGTTACTGGTGAGAGCTTTGGTCTTGTGCTTTTTCACACCTTTCACAGTTATCAGCGGCAGGTTTTTTGTATTTATCACAGAATCACAGAATGGGTCAGGTTGGAAAGGACCACGGTGGATCATCTGGTCCAACCTCCCTGCTCAATCAGGGCCATTCCAGAGCATGTGGCATAAGATTGCGTCCATATTGTTCTTGAATTCTCCAGAGAGGGAGACTCCACAACCTCTCTGGACGACCTGTTCTAGTGCATGGCCACTCACACAGTATAGAATTTCTTCCTCATATCCAGGTGAAACTTCCTGTCCATCCATTTCTGTCCATTGCCTCTTGCCCTATTGCTTGGCACCATGAAGAGTCTGGATTCATCCTTCTGGCACTCTCCTTTCAGATCCTTACAGACATCAATTAGTTCCCTCTCAATCAATTATATTTTATATTTGAAAGTTAAGAACAACACAATTCCCAGTAAAGTACCTGTTTAAACAAAGAATGTCATAAATTCTGTTTCACAAGCACATATTCTTTTTAAGTATGTACTGGTATGACAGCACTTTTCCGTGTTAACAATATTTGCTCTACCAGACTTTGCTGACTATCAAGCTGGCACAACATTTCCTTACCACCTGTTTCCATTGCTATTTCTGTTCTGCATCTCATTTTCTGTGTTTCTGCAGTTACTTATTTTTTCATTGTATTACTCTTCTTATCTTTTCTTTTTATTAGTACTATAACATATATATTTTGTACCAGTTCTTCTGTTCATCCCCTCTTAATTTTCTAAGAATTTCATTAGAAATTCTTTTTTTTTTTTTTTAATTTTATGAGTGTCTGACAATTTTTTTGTTGACCTCTGGACTTTTTTCAGTTACCTTTTGCCTTCATTCTTCATATATTGGAGGTTTTAACATTACTCTTTTACCTCTTTTCCCATTTGAATTACTATTACCTCAGAATACATGAAAATTCTGTTCGACTCTACTGATGTCTGAAATTTTCACACACATATGTGTCCCTGGATGGTCCTTGTAACATAAAAATATATATATATGCTATTATATATTTTTAATGCTATGGATTTTTTTTTGCCTAAATAGACTAAATAATGTGATTGGAAACTGGGAGTAATTTTCAAAACACCTCAACAAAATCCTATTTAATGATGATTATCTAAAGAATATTAAAATCTGAAGATGTAGATGCAATGAATTAAGGAAAAAAGGACAAGTCCTCAAATCTCACATTATTAATTCCCTTGCTAATAAGGTCCCTTTAGTACCCCATATATTTATCTCTGGGCATGACTAAAACCTGCCTGATTCTAAGTCTACCTCGACATATCTAGACATTAATGAACTAGATATTCCTGTGTATTTGACGTAGAGCTACAGATATCCTAGAAGCCAAATAACTAATTACTCTGCTACAAATACAATTTATTAAACTGGAAGATTTCAGTGGTTGGTGTTCCAAGATACTTTTTTAAAGCAAGATCAAATCCTCTACTTTCAGAGAAGGGTGGACAAAAAAGATGTAGAAAGCCTTCTTCAAAGAAGATTTTCTACCACAAAGAAGATTTTCTATCACAAGGAGTTTCCCCCTTTGTGTGGAGATACTGACCTTGCTAGTATTATGTCTACTAAAATCTATGCCAGATTTTATTTACTGAGAAGAGCACCATGTACCTACATATAGGTGAAGGCTAGAGATTATGAGCTGGAGACTTCAGTCATAACCTTCTATTCAAAATTTCCTGTTACCTAGCTTATAAGAAACACTCAGTATTTCCTAAGGGCTATTGTGAGTCACTCAGCTCTGCAGACATGACACAGAGAATTGAAGGTTTTAATTCACTAAGTAAGATATATAATTTTAAGGCACTGCAACAGCTTTAAAATTGATGAGGACAGAGAATAGAATTGAACCTTCAGTCCTGATTAGGCATTTTTCAGATTAAGGAAAATAGAAAAAAATCAAGACAGGTATTAGTTTTTGCATCAGAAGAAAACCTCTTTTTTTTTTTTTAAATAAAAGTTCATGAGCAAGAGAGAAAATTATATTAATGGAGGACTAAAAAAGGACCAAATTAATATGCATTTCTAAAATCTCTAAAAGAAAACACAATAAAAAACTGTCAATACCAATTGTCCAGACTACCTGTACTCTAACTAATAAGCTGTCTGAGAGGACATTCAAATAACACATGCGTGTGAAAACGTAAGTGACTAAAGGTAGGCCCTGGTTCAGTGATACTGAAGCTGGTGGCAATAGGACAAAAGTGTGATTTCAATATTTAAAGGCCACGTGTGTCAAGTGTCTGCAGAACTATCAGATCTTTCTGCTGTATTCTTCAACCTTGTGCTGTTTCCCTATGTTAGCTCTGTAAATTTCACTGAGCTATGACATATCTTTCTGGCATTAACAGATTACTTCTCAGTGCATTCACTCTTGTGTAAGAAAATAAGTATATAGAGTACACCATGCTATACCAGGAAACAAATTATTAAATAGAAAAATATTCAAATAATTGATGTTTCATAAAAAGAGGGTTTTTTACAGCAAAGAAGCACTCTGACTATATGTCTGTCCACATATGTGTCAAAGTGATTTCACACATTTTCTAAGCCGTGTTCCTGATGTCTGTCAGCACTCAGCATACAACACCAAGCAATAAAGTTTATCTGATAAAGTGAGAGCAATATGAAGTGCTATTGTTATTGTCATTATTATTGTTGTCATTCTGTGGGGTAGGACCAAATGAAGGTGATTTGTGAAGGAATTTGTCTGAATAAAGGATATTACCCCTGTATTTACCAGTAATATCTTAGAGTTTAAAACAGAGACTAGTGAAGGGTAAAGTAGTATTTTGGATAAAAGATTAATACAGTATATGAAGCACATAAAGGAGAATGGAACAATGTTAAAAATCATTCAATTAATTGAGCCAGAGAAAGGAAAAAAGCCAAGAAACTGTTGGTTAACCCATTAAAGAATCTGGATGTTTCCAAGTCAAATTGTGCCATACACATTAAATTGTGTTATATTAGTTTCACCTTTATGTTGTTCCATTTTTCTGTATCAGTACCTAGGGTGCTGTGTGTGCAACTTCTAATCACAAATTCCTACTTAATGAAAGTTTACCTTTTGAATTTATTCATAAATCTACTCAAAATTCCTGGTGTCTCTCTGGGTACATTGTGTAGGATAGTCCAATGTTTCTCCAAAATTGCAAGTTTCATTCATGAAAACCATGACAAACTCAGGACCCAGACCAGAGAACATGTAACAGGCAAACAGAAACAAAAAGGTAAGATTTTAAAGGACAAGAAAATAAAAACCCTATCCATAGTATTATAGCCTAGCATGTGTAAGCCTAAGTACAGCTACATTCCTCGGATCATCCCTTTCTTAGAATAAATATTTTTTGGGTAAATGCAAAAATAACTAAATTAAAATAGTAAGAAAATAATACATCATTATTATTTTCTTCCAAAAATAATTTTATCCAAAACACCAGTAACATAACTTCTCTACAAATATTTTTTGAGTAACAGACAATTTCAATGATTAAAAAAAAAAAAAAAAAAGCCATTGCCAGCTTATTGCATAAGGATTTTGCATTTCCCGTTCAATCCCATAACTACCCAGGAGAGATTCGACAAGGACAGAAGTCTCTTGCAGGACAAAAGATGTGAATTTGAACAATAAATAAATATTTAGTATTTCATATAGATTTAATATCATTTGTCTACTTAAAAATACATTATTTCTGTTTCTGTCCATAGTGTCAAAGAAAATCACTTCCAAATGATTGCACTTTAAAAGTACTATATACATACTGAACATTCTAAAGAATTGTAACTTAAAGTGACTTGCTAAAATTAGCCCTGAAAATGAATGCTAAAGACAAGTGGAACAGAAGAAAAGAAAAGCATTCTTGACAACTAATTTCTCCTTTGTATTTTCAATTCTTTTTTTGCTTCATTTTTAGCCCTCCTTTCATTAAAGCTGAAATTTTAATTCAACAGGACTTAACTTTTATGATGTGTTGAGGTGAATTATCTAAACTAGAACAAGTTCCTGAATCAGTTCTTATTCTTTAATATACATGCAGAAGAGCATGGATTTTATTTTAAATGACTTGGAAGTGACCTCAAAGACCATCTAGTTCCAACCTCCCTGACATGGGCAGGGATACCTACCTTTCACTAGACCAGGCTGCCCAAAGGCCCATCCTATCTGGCCTTGAACACTTTCAGGAATGGAGCATCCATAACTTATGTGGGCAACCTGTGCCCACATAAGTTCCAGTGCCTTGCCACACCCACAGAAAACAAAAAAATCCTCCTAATATCCAAAATAAACCGACTGTCTTTCAGTTTCAAACTATTGCTCTCTGTCTTGTCACAACATGCTTGTGTCTCTCCTTTCTCATAGGGTCCCTTCAGGTACTGGAAGGCTGCAATTAGGTCACACAGAAGCCTTCTCTTCTCCAAGCTGAACAAACTTAAATCTCTCAGCCTTTCCTCACAGGAGAGTCCAGGAAAATATTGGCTTTCTTGGCTGTAAGCACACATTGCCAGCTCATGTCCATTCTATGATGCTATGATGAAATAATATATTTGTGAGTGTATGGTTTTTCTTCTTCCTATTGTTAAATCTTTATTCTCTTTTTTTGACATCAAAGTTATTTGCTTAGAAGCTAATCATTATGTCACAAATATTATATCAGGTAGTGAAGAAATAAGATGACATCTGTTAGCTTTGGGGACCATCTGTTAGACTGGGGAATTATGGATGTGTTGTTAAATTTATATTATATTAATTTTAAACACAATAGGAGGGTGTAATAGACAGTATAAGAGACTAGTGCTCTCTGAATTCTCTCATGAAAAGCATGTAGGGTGCCTGTAGTCAAGAGAATTGTTATAACATAAAAGAGAGGGTATATTTGTGAAGAACAGAAAAATAATTTAAAAAAAAAGGAAACAAAGAAACAATTTTTGCATGACCATTGTTATTGGATTTGAAGATACCCATTTAAGAAGACATTTAAGTACATGCCAGACTAGAAGTACACACTTATATGTCAGGTAAATTACTAAAAGATGAGAGCCATTTCAAGAAATAGAAACTTAGTAGCACAAACTTTTCCTTCACTCTTAATTCTCAGAGTCAGACATTTTGGCTTGTATTAGGAGCTTTTGATGCTAAAACTATATAATAAGTAAATCTTATTAAAGGTAAACATATCAGACACATTTAAGCACAATCTGAAAGTGGAAATCACTGTTGGAGGTAGAATATACAAAAACATTCAAAGGAAATACTGCTGCAGTGTTAGGTTATATATGAATATATGCACAACATAATACATAATATTATGTTTTATGTATTGTGTATATTCACATGCACTCTGTGTCTGAGCTTGAAGCACATCCATCTTACACGTTTTGAACAGACATAAATACAAAGTTCTT
Organism: Passer domesticus; assembly: GCF_036417665.1. Classification (NCBI taxonomy): domain Eukaryota; kingdom Metazoa; phylum Chordata; class Aves; order Passeriformes; family Passeridae; genus Passer; species Passer domesticus. The sequence goes on along the minus strand of NC_087475.1, from coordinate 58,634,679 downwards.
AGGATGACTTATGACTCTGATTTGATTCCTCTTCCTAAATTCACAGAAGTTTATCCAAATAGCAAAATGTCAATTGCTGAGGAACTTCAATACTGATTAGTTATCTGAAACACAGCTTAGTCGTCTTCCTCTGCTTTTTGCTCCCTTGGAAGGTATGCATGTTAGGCATTTTCACTGCTTCAGTTTAAGCTTTGCTAGAGATTTAAGACCATCTATGTTTTTTTGCAAACTGTTTTATATCATCTCTCTCTCTCACACAGCTCATACAGGATCTCATACAATTTTCCCCATATTTCTTTGCTGTTTCAGGCAATTAAATCAGTTGACTCCATTTTTATTCTTTTCAACTTCATTTTTTCTCTATATCCTCTTGCAAAATAACTAACATTTATGAATTTACCTCAGCTCTTCTAACTTAAGATACCTCTTTCAACATTTACTTCTTCAGACCCTATTGAACTTAGTTACTCTTCCTTCCTGTCAAATTTAGCAGTTGTAAAAAAAAGCTAGAACAAAGTGCTTTTGAGAAAAGGAAGGTTTAAATAGTTATTAAAACATCATCTCAGTCATTACCTTGAATTCCATTTCATCCACACTTTCCTCAGTCAGTCATTATCAAATTCATTTGCCGATTCCTCATAGCAGAATAGCAGTTTTTCTCCCTCTTTTAAAGCCATTCTAACTCTCTGGAAGTGCCCTGTAAATAAAAGACATTGGGAATACAATGCATTTCAATGCAATTCGTATGCATTGATTAGTATTGTAGCCAGCAGGTGAGGTAAGATAAGATTCAATCCATATCCCAGTTTACTGAGACCTAGACTGGTGAATTAACTTGATTTGTTTCATTGTGATTAAATCAGGGAATGGATCTCACAGTTTTTATTTTATTTTACGTTTGTTTTTACTTCTCAGATAATCTAATGAAAAGCATTCATAATAAAAGGTAATTGACAGGAAAGAAACCTGAATAGTTTCGACTGTGCTCCACTAATTAATTTAATTTCTGCCTAAATGGAACTTATCAAATAGAATTTTTTTAAACAGATGACAGAATTATCTTTGGAAAAGAGACATTTCCATATGATTTTTCCTCTTGAAAGTTTTACTATAAATATTCGCATCTAGAGTTAGTCCTAATGTAGAACCTTAAAAAAATTATAAAAAAGAAACAATACTTCATCTCTCATGTCCCAGAAACTCTGGATTATTCCTATTATCCAGAAGTTCTCTCCATGTCTGTATTTCTGTATATCTTCTGTATGCAAAATATGTCATACTGTACTAGATGCTATTGCTAAACACACACTCTAGTTTTAAAGTTACTTGAGATAACTTCTAATTGTACTTTCCAAGGAAATTTGCAGTAATAACACAGCAATATGGGATGAGATCCTCTTGTCTTCTTGGGAAACATTACGAAGGAACACAAATAATTCTATGTGTTCTGAGTCTTCAAAACATCTCTCATTTTAAAAACATTATTTGTATTACAGTAAGATCTCATTCTTAGAAATTCTGGCTGATCCCAAACCTATAATGAAATATGGCCAGCTTATAGACAGTGACACCAGTAGAGAAGGATGTGGTATGAATTATTATATGTTTAATCCTACTACTATTACTACTAATAATAATATAACTGAACAATATACTTTCTATCAGCTTGGGTAACTAGCTTCCAGAACATCTTTACAGCTTTTACAATTAATAAAAACATCCAGAGGCAAAAGCAAAACAAAACAAATCTTCAGCCATCAGTATTGTATGAACCATGCTGAGAAGTCTGCAGGCTAGGATAAAAAATCTTGACATAGGAAAATAAAAGATAAAAAACAAGTACTGTACTAATGTATAGAGGAATTAATGAGAAATAATTGTAAATCATAATTGTACTCCTAAATGGAATATATATTACATTGTAAATTTGTCCTAGACTTTTAATTTCTAAGCTACACAAAAGTACAACACACCTTTAAAAAATGTGAGTTTATTTGGAACTTTTTTGTTAAATAACACATTAAAATTAAGCTGTGTCATCATTGGCAAATATATTTTATTGATAGAATTAAGGTAAAGAGTTGGGATAAGAGCAGGCAGAAGACATGTCTCAGCATTCCTGCTGCATCACATCGGTATTGTTTCTTGATTTGTAAACCATTCAATGCTCATTGTGAAGAAACATTAAACTTCTACATGTTTCTGGTATCCTATCAATGGTTTTCATTCTCCATAGGAAAACTTCAATGACAACTAAGCTTCACAGAGTTTTTCATTACAAAATTTTCATTTCAAATATATTCCAAAACCATAGCTTAACTATAGGAAGTTATTGTGGGCTTCCAAAACATAATTCACTCCTGATCCACTGAAAAGGACACTGTTCACAGCTTAAATATAACTAGTTATGAAGTAAGGAGAATAGGAGAATTGTGCTTTTTGAGACCAAAAAGTGGGGTTTTAAATTTTTTTTTTAATTCTTCCATAGAGTTCACAATAGAAGCATGATTTTTCCTTTATCAAATATGAAAAGTGAATATGTTCTCTGGTTCTAACTTCCCAAAAGAATAGGACTGACAATTCACTCATTGTTTAATGAATGAGTTTCTGAGAAATTCAGATTTCTATTAGTTCTTCATTGTAAAAAAGATTTTTAAGTCCTTCCAGGCCTGGATTTGTCTTCCATCTGCTGCTAGATATAACCCTTCTCTCAAAAGAAATCTAGATTTGTTTGTAGTTGAATTACCAAAAAAGATTTAGACTATATTGAAGTGTAACTATGCAAAGGGTAAATGTTTACATAAATGTGCAAGAAAGAACATGAAGACTACCAAGAAAAGAAGAAACTAAGAGGAAAGACCTGTTTAATATGTCTGGGAGCCCTTTTGCTACATGGCAAACTAACATCGCATGATGATTTTGTAACTATGTATTAGCAGTTCTGCCGGAAAACATTATAAAAACCCTGCATTTGTTATCACAGTGCCAAGCCAACAGCATTTGTCTTCAAGAAATGTCTATCAGCACTTGCAGGGAGCTGATCACCTAAAAATAATTAAAGGCGGTTGAGTGCCTTCCCAAGAAAACCATTAAATCAAAAATTTTAATGCCAGAATGCACAATATCAGTGAGTTTTAGCATCCATCCTGAAAGAATTCCCTCTTTAAAAGATACAGAATGCATTTATTATGGTTTAATCTTTCTCCATCAGTATTTTGACAATGCAAAAAGTTACAGGTTTGTGCCATTAAAGCAAGTGAGATGGAACTATTCTATACTTGGTACATTGTCAAGGTTTTATGACTATAACAAATTAATTTTTGGCTAGTTGGTTAAATTAGGTTAATATGTGCAGAAAAACATATTCTTCTTTCCCCATAAATCCAAATGGTAAAAAATAAATGATGAAGTCCATGAATCAGGAATGGATTTAACAATTTTAATTTATTGTGACTGAAAAGTGCCAATTAGAAATTTAGGCATAAAATGAGGAAAGGGTCATTTTCATATTATATGCAGCCATCACATTTCTGGCATTTTGAAAACATCTGTAATAGTGTTTGCAATAATAATAAATTCTAAGGGCTCCCATCCTCATGTGGTATTCTGTGAGACAAGTGTATAAAACCAGTTTGAAATGGAAAATGTTCAATCTAATTTTTTCCCCAGGGTTTCTCCGCTGTTTGATTAGAGAATGGCTGCATTCAAACATATTACCATTCTGTCAGCAGCACTCACAGACTTGTACTTTCACTGCATGATAAATGAAGTTTACACAGTTTTTGTTTGCGAGGGTAGAGTCTAGTGATGCAGTGATATACACGTGATTTGTAAGTGTCTGATTTGGTTTATCATTAAACATTACATAGTCTTAAACTTTCAGGAATTCTGTGCAAACATGGAAATGATCCCCAGGGTATTGTACATCTCCCTAGTACTATGGAAGTAGAGAAAACACATCAGCTTCTACCACCAATGGTCTGCTTGTCAGAATTTTTTCACAGTTATACTTGCTAAAAATTGTATTTAAAATTAATCCAGTGTTTAAGAGGTTTATTTGTTGACACAGTGAGAGAATCACAGAATATGGTGAGTTGGAAGGGACCCACAAGGATCATCAAAGTTCAGCTTCTGGCCCTGCACAGTACCCTCCATAAGAGTCACACTCTGTGCCTGAGAGCATTGTCCAAATGCTTCTTGAGCTCTGTCAGCCTGGTGCTGTGACCACTTCCCTGGGGAGGCTGTTCCAGTGTCCAAACACCCTCTGGGTGAAGAACCTTTTTGTAATATCCAACCTAAACCAACATCTGACTCAGCTTCATGCCTTTTGCTTTGGTTCCTACCACTGTAACCACAGAGAGGAAATCAGTGCCTGGCCTTCCCTTCATGAGGAAGTTGCAGACATCAGTGAGGTCACCCCTCAGCTCTTCTTCTCCTGGCTGGACAAACCAAGTGATCTCAACTGCTCCTCATACAGTTTTTCCTCAAAGTCCTTCATCATGTCTATTGCCCTCCTTTGGACACTGTCTAACAGTTTCATGCCATTTTTACATTGTGGCACCCAAAACTGCACGCAGCTCTTGAGCTGAAGCCACCCCAGCTCAGAGCAGAGCAGGACAATCCCCTCCCTTGCCCACTGGTGATGCTGTGCCTGATGCCCCCAGGACAGGGTTGGCCCTTCTGGCTGCCAGGGCACTGCTGTTCAGCGGTACGCTCTTCCACCTGCCAGGTAAGAAACACAACCTGTCAAAACTAAACATGACATGCTTACATGAGTTGTCTTTCAGTATTGTAGTAAAAGGTTAGATCAGACTGTACATTCGCCATTTAATCTAACTTCCTTCAACGTTGAAAGTGTTTCTAAACATTTCGTTTTGACTCAAAGTAACCATGGCTTGACATCTGCACGTCTTTTGCTTTAGGAAAAATTTCAGACTAGATCTCTATAGTCCTTCCTCATGTTAAAATACTAGATATGAGCAATTTGGGGGGATGGAGGGGCCAGGGGAAGGCAGAGAAAAAACCTTCATACTTAAGATGATGAGCTGGACTTAACTACAGTGGGCAGTAGAAATAACTGTGAAGTGAATGACCACCCCTAGGTGATCTGCAGAACTTTTCCATGTGTTGCTGCTCACAGGCAGAGCCAAAGGACTTGACTAGACTAACAATATGTTTTTTCCATAATTGTACAATACTGGCCTCCAGACTGCAGTGTAGGAGCTCCAAACTGCTTGTGACCTCTAGAGTACAGACATAATGTTTCAGTGCCCTTGACTTATGGAAATACATATCTATTGATTGAGGGAATAAAACCATACTTGCTCTATCTGTATATTTATCTTAAGATGAGATCTACCCTCAGGCAAATACTCTAAGTTTCCAAATACCATCTCCAAATATATAAATATCTCTTACATAGAAAATTATCAGACAGTTAATGTCATAGACAGACAGTTAATGTCATAGATAGGTGTAATAGGTCACACTGGCAGGAAAATTGTTCAAAGAACTCTACTTTTCTTCTTGGGTGTAAGACATAACTGTGTATTACTGAGTGAATTGTGTGAATAACCAATTACAAGTAAAATCTACAGATTTTTGAATTCCTTTCCCATTAACCTCAAAGATTAGGAATCCTAAAACTGTTATAAAAATAACATTAAGCAGTGTGTTATAAGTCATAGTTTTCATTTTAATCCATGACTAATATGCTTCTTTCCAGACAACTTATTGGGGTTGTTTTTTCTGTTTTTCCTCTATATCAATCAGAAATACAGGACCATGGTTAAATCAGAGTGTATTCTTCACTTTCAGCACATTTTTAAGTGTAAATGAATACAAGAAAAAATTCTTTTTACAAGATATTTTATTTCATACTCTTGCTTACATTTAGTTCTGAATTAGATTTTACATGAGTCCAAAATATTTTTTGATAAAGAGATCAACTGACACCTCTAAACCTTCTCTCAGGCTCTCAGTGGGTCTAAATGAGCACTGTTTGAGCACTGGAACTGTTCTGTACCAGTTTAATTTGCACCATTTTCTGCTAAAGAAAAGTACTGAAGTAGCTTCAGAGTTTGTGTCTTTCATACGGCAGGGTGATTACACACGCAAAGGACTTTCAGATTAAGAAAAGAAAAGGAAAAAAAATGAACATTTTAAATTAAAGCAATCAAGGTGTCATCACTTTATCTAAAAACAAATAAATTAAAATATACCAAATGTAATGAAGAATTGCTTACCCATATAGAAGTTCTAGATAAGATTTTGACATTCTCAGTCAGGGGGATATTCCCAGAAATGTTTGCTCTTGTCTTTCATGTTCTCTTCTATACTTTCTCTCCATCACATTTTTATACATTGCTTTATAAATATTTACTTCCTTCTTTCCCTTCCTCTATTCTACTCTTGCTTTTATTCTCAGTCCTTGACTCTAACTGATTTAAAATTAATAACTGAAAAATCCTACAAAAAAGAATGGTCATATTAAACAGTTACAGAAATTAATATAGATTTATATAATTTTATTGCTGACTTAGCTCCATAGTTTTCAAACTGACAGATTGCTTGGATCATAAATAAGAAAAAAAAAATCATATTGCTTATGGAAGAATTTGTTCTTCTACAGGATGGATCAGCAACTCATAGAAACTTTAATGTATTGCTCACTGTAATAGGAAGAGGCAGCATGTGCAGAATATTTTATTTAAATGTATTGATCTTTTGACATATGGTTAAAAAAAAGATAAGAAATTCTAGGACATCCAATGAAAAATACCTTGAATTATATTTTGCAGGTTTTTTGCATATATCAACTGGCAGCTCCAAACCAAAATTCTTTACAAATATATTAATGCTTGAGCTACTCATTTATCATATAAGTGTCAGACAAGACTCATAAGTCTCTTTCATGTATTGTTGATGAAGGTCACAGAAAGGCAGACTTTCAAATGACCTTCTCTCTCCCTAAATTACTGCAATGAAAATGTAAAATGAACATGTCAAGAATACTATATGATTTTCAGTGCCATACACTCCATGCAAGTGATCTTTTCACATCAAATGCAGGCTACCAGGTGCTTAAGCTGTAACTGGGAAAGCCTGTCCCAGGCTGTTCTATTTCCTGATTTGTCTGCCTGCTGAGACGAGGCACAAATTGTCTTTTAAATCCTTGAACAGGTAAAGAACTTGTGTGTTCAGAACATAACGGCTTCTATAAATAGCTACAGGACATAGCAGTTAGTGTCATAATTTCTGCAAGGAAATAAAGTCTCCTTTCTGCCTCATCCAATAAACATTTTGTCGTGGAACCTAAAACCTTGGATATACTGTCTTGTGGTTTCTCTTCACAGAACCTTACAAGTGTCGAACAGAGATGATGTCTCTGAGAATTTTTATGCTCCTAAGGAAAGAATATTCATCTGGACAGACATGTTTATACTGTTTATATATTTGACGATTACATGTTACTGCTGTGTTTTGTGTAATCTCTAAACTAACTTATACTGAAACGAAATTCCTTTGAAAAACCAGGACACCACTAGCAATTGAAAAAAAATAAAATTAACAACTGCCTTTGAATTCTAAGCAAATGTTTCAGAATTAATGTTTTTATAACCCTCTTAAAAATACAACTACTCCTAACTAAGAAGTTCCCTTTTTATTTGGAAAAGGAAGTTCTTATATTTCTTATGCATTGTTTTTGTCACCTTCTCAAACATTTTTGCTTAAACTTGCAAGTTGTCACACTTATTCTCTGCAGAGCATTGATTCTTTTATGTAGGAGATTATGCATATTTTTTGTTTGTTTTGATCATGTGAAGAATAAAATACTAATGCCACTTTTGTCACGAAGCAGCAAATAAGGCACTCATGAGTCACCTCATCAAGAAAACTGAACAGGGAAAAAAAGATGAACAACAAAAGTCAAAAATTCTTATTGAAACTGTTGCTTCTATCTAAATCCAGAAACATCCATTTCTCCTCCTTTTCTGAACCCTCTTTCCTACCCTGCCTCCTCCACCATGTTCACCAGCACAGAGAACATATAGGGGATTGTAAGAATTGCGAATGGAAGGTCAGAATGGGAAATGAAATTGGCTGCACAAATTAGTAAGATTTTTTTAAATTAATATCAGTAGTTATACAGGATAATTCTGCCTTTCTGGGCATAACTGCATCATGAATTAAATGTAGACTGGAGAGAGAGAGAGAGAGAGAATAATGCTCCTGGTTGGACAAGTGCAGCTCTAGTATCATCAGAACAGAAAAGAGACTGAAAGAAGAACCAAAGAGAAGTTATGATTAAGAACTTTTTAGCTATTTATCACCTTTTTTATTTAGTTTTGCTTCATTTCTGGCTGGTTGGGTATGCATTTATGAGTGATGAATTTAGAATATCAACTGTTTTCACACTGTATTTATAAAATACTTCTAATGGCTTATAATGGAATATTTTGCTTTTTGTTAAAAAGAATAATCCATCAACACAACAGGCAGAAAGGAAATGGAAGAAAACATTTGTTCAGAAAGCTTTTAAATTAGGTTGCTTGTTCATGTTAATATTTTTTCCTCTTGCTATGTCTATCTTCTTCCACGAGGACCAAATAAAGCAATTACATAGAAAAAAAAAAAAATCAAAAAACAAAAAACAAACAAACAGCATTGCCTGATAGTTCACATATTACCAGGGGAACCAGCAGGGAGTTATTTGCAAAATTGTTGTTTGCTGAGATCATGTATCAACAGCTGAAGTCCACAACTGCTGAATTTGAAACACAACAAGTTGAATTGTAGTGAAGTACAGAGGGGAAGTGGAGGAGCAGATGCTGATCTCTTCTCTCCCCTGACCAGTGATAGGACCCAAGCAAAAAGCATCAAGTTATGTCATGGGAGATTATTTAGAATGGATATCAAGAAAACATTCTTCACCCAGAGGGTGGTTGGGCACTTGAACAGGCTCCTCAGGGAAGTGGTCACAGCACCAAGCCTGGGAGAGCTCAAGAAGAATTTGGACAGTGCTCTCAGACACAGCGTGTGACTCTAGGAGATGGCGCTGTGCAGGGCCAGGAGCAGAACTTTGATGATCCTTGTGGGTCCCTTCCAACTCACCATATTCTGTGATTCTATGAAGGATTCAAAAAAGTGTGTTGTCAACATACATAACAAGGCATTACAAATTAGAAAGTTTCTGCCTTTCGCTGGTTCAACTACATTTGTTAGGTGGGGTAACACAGACAAATCTTTCAGAGCAATATTGGGAAAATCCATACATTATTGTCTGAGGCATACTTGTTTACCCTGCTGGTAGGCGCTATGATTCTTCACATAATAATTAATAATACAGTGTGCAGGACAAGTTCTCAAAGAGAGTGCAGAAACTGTGATGATCAACAGAATACGAAGGAACCTCTCACACGTACATATCCATTTATTCAAGTGTCAGGAGATGTGGGCAAATGATCTGAGAACAGGTTTTTTTGCATGTATTGAACTTGAAGTTTCCTAGATGGATTTAAACTCTTGAACAATTTTGCAGTGACTAATACAGTAAAGATAATGGTAGAAAACTAATAACAGAGCAAAGGGACCATATGAAGTGTATAGAATGAGCAGATAAAAAGAAAAAAAAAATGAAAAAGCAGAAGTCCAAAATAATAATGTTTGTTCAGCAGTAAGTCAAATTGTACTCACTAGAAATAACCATGAAGTCATTTTGAGAAAGTCTTTGTGTCAGGCTCTCCTCACTGTTAAAAAGTCAACAGTGGTATCACTTTGGTACAGTTCTGTGTCTTCATTTTGTACTAAAATGGACAGGGAGGAAAAATTTAAAACTAAATATGTACAACAGCCCACTCATGGTTACTTGGCCTATGAAAATATTAGGAAAAGACTAAAACAGCTTCCTTTTTCAAGAGAGCAGACAGGAGTCAGCCAGGTAAATCATGGACATCTTTACCTTGCAATTTTAGAATAGCTTTTCTGAACAAGATTCAAATATTTACCCATGGATTCCCAAGAATATTAAGCAATTCATAATTATATAAAATTGATTAATGTTTCAATTTTAAAGAACTATGAAAACATTAATTAATACCAATGAAGGTGTGTGGTATTATTATACATATGCCCCATGGTAGAGTATCTGCCTTTTAAAATTCTGTTTGGAAATGGTCTGCCCTGTGGACAGATGTGACTATCAAATTCTATGCCTGCAGCACATTTGCTGACCTTCAGAAAGCTCTGTCTTTTTTATGCTGCAACATTATTTTGTTTTATTATTTTACCCGAAGAGAGCAGTCTGTGATCAGCAAAGAGACGCTTTTATCTTAATAATTGTTCCCATATTCATAAATATTCAGATTTTCAGTCTCTCAGGAACACTGTTCACTATTTCTTGGTATTGACAAAAAGTAATGAAATAATTTCAGCTGAGGCTCAATACACAAAAGCTGATAGTCCAGTTATGTTATTAGCATAAGACCACTTTTGTTTGTGCTTGTAAAATTCTGTAAAATTATGAGTTTGCAGTCTACAAATCTTTCTCATTGGGTACAGCTGCATTTAATTCAAGAGGATAACTTAAAGAGTGTCAGGCCTTGAATTTGCACAATTTTGTGGGAAGCATTTTCTTTATTCTTACTACCAGGTTCTGGTAGAGTTGACCTGTGATTGAACTTGTCAAAGACCAAGGAACAGGTCAATACATTAAAAAAAAAGACAAAACCAAAACCAGGATGAAGCCTGACACCAATATAAAACTGGAATAATTAAATGTAATGGATTAAAACAGGCACTTACAATCTATCCATAGTGTTTTAGAAGGTAAGAGAAATGTAAAGAATTTTCAAAATCATCTACATAGAATATATGAATATGAAAATGGTTTTGTGATGCAGTAAATTCAGTGAGTTGTCTTCAAATCAGAGTCCTTCAATTAAGTATGGCTAAAGAATAAGCTGTGTCTATTTTTCTAAAGACACATGCATTGGAATGAGAATGTCAGAAACATAGTGATGACTATGAATTAGAAAATCTCCTGCAAAGACATCAAATTAAATATTTTTACAAAACTTCTTTCTTTGTATATGAATGCATTGGTCACATGAATATTAAGAAGAAAGCTAACCAAAAGCTTAAAGAGAATATAAATATTATATATAATACATAGAACTATACTATATATAATTTTATTGAGGTTTTTAAATTATATTAGTTATGATTATACTCCACTGCCAGGTGCTAGTGAAAAGAAAAGTTCTTAAATATGAGTGTTGCAGATTATGCAGTCACTTAAGTATCAGGACACTGCGTGAAGTAAGACTATTATGGTTCTCTCTACCATGGTCTGTAAAATTTTACACCAGGATGAACTTACAAAATACCTGTACAAAATGCTTGGTCTTGGCAAACAAAATTTTGGCTGTTGGTAAAGGAAAGGAAAGGACATATCACACTGTAAATAATATTATATGTAATTACTGTAAGTAATATTTTTCCTCTATTAAAAATTGTGTGACCATGATTATAAAGTTTAAAATATTAAGACTATAAATATCCTAAGTATCTGAAGTAAAGATTTTGTGCCCTCTAAATTTTATATTTGTCAGCTATGACCAAACTAGATTTATTCAAGTAGTCAATAATGTATATCGTTAATAAAACCAAAAATTTTGCTTGAACACTAACAATAAGCCTTGTACTGAGTAGTCCAATAATGGTCCTTTGTCGACCTTAGCCTGGTGGATACCTTATCCTAGTATCCTAGTTTACTGCCAGTACACTAAAATAAATCATGTTTTTTATATTGGGATGTGAGGGGGTTTTTTTCAGTAAGTGTACTTTATAAAGCCCAAAAAATCTAGAGAATAATTCTCTTAATAATATTTTGAATAGGGAAAAATATCATAAACATGTATTGTGTGATTTGCAAAGAAATTTCTGTTGCTGTCATGAAGAACTGAGTGCTAAATTTCAGCTTGACCCAACAAAGCTCTGAAAACTCTCTCTTTGTTTTGGTTTAATTATCAGCATTTTCAAATCACGTCAGTAATAATTAAAAAATTGTTATTAATTTTTTTCAAATATCTCCTTTCTAGCACAATGTCTTGAACAAGCAAATTGTGTTAGTTAAACAAGCTTCAATTAGAAAACTGGGGGAAAAAATTTAATATCACTGAATGTACAAGTTTTTGAAGAAGGAGGCAACACTCTGTTTATTAGGCACTTGACTTACCATGTGTTCTGGAGATATTTGATGAACTTCATAAGTAAAGAATTTGTATTTCTCTTGGTAGTTTATTCCAAGACTAAAGAAACATGGCTGCTTGTTTAGTCTTGGAATTTGCAGCTATTTTATCACACAAAATCCATTTAAAAAAAACAAAAACTTTTTCAATGGTTTTGGCATTTTACTAGGACTTTACAAGTGTTCTTCTAAAGTCAATGGAAAAAAAATATTGTGCTTTATTATGTATTACTTGGATCAAGTGCACTTATGTAGCAACAGTATTGCTGGTTACTCAGCCATGACCAGTTTGATTAACCAATATTTTTTACAATGGAATTCTGCAGAAAACACAGAAGCATCTTGATATGATGGAGAAAGAAACACACAGCAATGGTATGTTTAACTATTTCCACACTGTTCATTCTTCTGTCTGTGAAGAAGTAGCTTAGAAAATGCTTCTGACATTGCTATGAAGATCTAGGAATTTGGAGAAGCACACATGGGAAAAAGAAAGCGACTTTTGAAGATAATAACAGAGGCAAATATGTATGACAGGGAAAAAAAAATAGCTCTCATTTTACATTCTTTGCCAATGTGTTCTTCACATTGCTGTTATTATGATGCTGTCTGATTGGTCTAAAAGACATTTCTGGGATTGTATGGAGGTCATTCTTTGCTAGCTACTAAAATGCTGAAAAGGTCAGTTTTTGTGCCGCATATTTTTCATTGCCCATGTTCACCATGACTTTACAACCATGATATTGAAAATGTAGCAGCCACACAAAAGTGGGAAAAAGAGGCACCAAGAATCCATTCTCACACACAGATGTGATGACTGGTACTATCTGAGAAAAGGAAGTTTTCAGTCCATTAAGTTTTTTATTCTCATGAAGATAACAGCAGCTGAAAAATAACACTGAAACTAACAACACTGGTAAAGTTTCTAATTGCCTATTTTCCAACCAGCAAGGTTTACCAGCTGCCTAGTTAATGAATATGGAGTTTGTTCTGGATATTGTTTTAAAATAAAGGTGTTTTCACCTAGGATAACACATGCAACTTTTTAAAGTGAAAAATAAGATATATAAATTAGTGCTTTACCTATCTAAACCAAGATATGTAGTCATTGGCATACTATCTGAAAACTATAAAGCCATTAAGAAATTTTTTTTTTTATCCCCATAATATCTCTTGGACGCAATAAACAAGGATAGAAGTAACCCTCCCATTTTAGAGATGAAAAAAAAAAAAAGAAGAACAAAGTAGACTATAACTTACCTAAATTGGCACATCTGATGTGTGGTTACACTGAGAACTATAAAAGTCCTAATGGCATGGACCTTTTTACAGATAAAAACTTCTATAGATTGCTGTTCTTAATTTATAAATATGGCATACGAAAATAAATTACAATATTGCAAAATAAACACAGTAAGAAAATAAGCAAATATAAATGCTTGGTTCATGCATAGTGCAGATTTTATACAATTTCATTATCATATAAATAGCTCACATATATAATCTTTCTTGAGTTAATTCTGATAAATGTTACAGTAAAAATTAAGATTAATTGAGGTTGCTTTGAAAGATTTGCTAAGAGTTATGTCTGCGGTACTTTTTAGCCTAGATACATTATGTTCTAAAAAAGTTTCAGTATTCTATTAGTTATTTACGATATCTGCTTACTCATATTTTTATAGGCTACTAAACTGTGTAAAATTGCTTTTTTCAGTCTTAACTTTTGATGCTTAGAATTCTTCAATGCTTTTTTTTTTATGAGCTTCAGTCTTTAGAATATATGGAGATCTGTGAGAAGACTCAATTGCTAAATGTTTTGGAAATTAATACATGGTAGCTGAAAAGAAGCATTAAATCTGCATAAACCTACAAAGGTTCATAGCTAAAATGGATTACAAAAAGTAAGTGAAGGACAAACATTATTTGTTGTCATTGAAGGACACTAAGTTTTTGCATAGTCACAAAGGTATCTAGGGATATATTAATTCTTTCTTTAGATCTTAAACATACAGAAATACTGCATATCCTTTTGTGTAGGCAGAGATACAAATAAGGCTGTTGAGAGCAGGGAACAGGTTTATCTGGCATGTTTAATAAAATATGCAGTGAAACACTAGTAGGTTGATTTCTAACTGACTTACACCTGGTACAGGTATTTTTTGTGTTTGAGAATTTAATAAAAATTAGATTTATAATATAACCACATCAAGATGTCAGTATTTTATATTCATTTTTCATAGATTTACAAAATTGTTATATATGACAAACTATTAAAATCACACTATGAAAAGCACATTTGAGTACAAAAAGCCTCTCATTTCACAGTATACCAAACATATCTTTTCTTCTCAGAACCCCTGGAATGCTTTGTGCCACACTACTGCATCCTGAGAGCTTCTGAACTGCAGATTTGGGCACCTTCATCTGCATTAGTGCACTGTACCTGGTATCATTGTCTTTAGCACTTGCAAATTTTCACAAAAGGAATCCAGTTAACTTGGATCTCTCTCCTTTTAGTTTTACCCTTTCTTCTCCTGCATACTGATAATCTTTCTTTGACTGTCATCCATGCAGTAAGGCTAGAGGGCTACAAGAAAACCAAATTTTCTTGTGTGGCATTAACCACCCTGCTGCTTTGGTACTCTATCCAAAATGAATGGGCATAGTGGATCTTCAGTCAGTAATGCCAGGCTCTACAATGCTTAGAAAATTAAATTCCCCAGAAAACTTAACAAAATATGAAAAGCATTTATCCCATTTTCAGTGAATAAATGCCATGTCCCGTAGTTAGTGTTATACTATAAAATCACACAATAACATATTAATGAATTGGGCTATTCTTTGTTTTTACTTTACACTCTTCAGAATTCTATAATGCATATCATGCAAGTGTTCCTCTGGGATGAAACAGCAATAAATCTTTAATAAACTATGAACAACATTTCAGTCTGAGCAACAAACACTTTCTTAAAAAAAAAGTATTACTGGATATATTATAACAAAAAATAAACAAAGGAGGAAATATTATTAAAAGTTTTTCCAGATGTGTCTTATACTGCATGGAATTAAACACCAGTAAATGTTTAATGAGGTATGAATGAATATACCAATCACTTGAGAGTTATTGACACATCAATATCCATAGAATAGTATCTTATTAAACTATTGCAGTTCCTTTTCTGATAGACATTATAAATTCAGTATCAATAATACATGAGCATTTCTAATTCATTTCTGTTGTTACACCCTGTCCTTACTCCTGCATCAACATTATTAAAACTGATTTTATAAATATAATTTTCTCAAGATACATGTGTTAAATGTGACTGGTACTGAAGAGTTGTAAATGTAGCTGGTTTAAAATTCCTAATTTATTACTGATAAATAATACATAGCTTAACAA
The DNA here is from genome assembly GCF_036417665.1 of Passer domesticus. Taxonomy (NCBI): domain Eukaryota; kingdom Metazoa; phylum Chordata; class Aves; order Passeriformes; family Passeridae; genus Passer; species Passer domesticus. Next base: position 58,619,026 of record NC_087475.1, on the reverse strand, counting down.
ACAGAATAGCGTTATACTTAAACTGTTCTTTCTACAAGATTGACCCAGAAGGAAGGAGAAAGCTTTTATTTTACAAGTTTGACCTATATTTGTAAATTACTGATTTGCAAAGATCAAAGAGCTATGCAACTGTGAATGCTGATCTTTTCACTTTGACATCTGGCTTCTGAGAGTTCTCACTGCAAAACCATCTACACCTTTCTTATGCTTTCAACTGTCAATTGCTGTTACACTGAAGTTGAGGTCCTAATCTGAATCAGAGTACAGCATCCCCCTTAAGACAGGGAAAAGCTTCTTTCTTCCTTCTTTCCTTTGTCTTCTGTCTTCACCTGACTCAGTGCCACTTACAATTGTTTTCTACCAGACCCAGCATTGAAAGCTTTTGCTGTGACATTGCCCTGCTGTCCTTCCAAGTCAATTGGACAAGCACATAAAGCAGCACTGTTTAGAAATGAGACAGCTTGAGAACTGCATTTTGTAAATGTAGATTTAAACCACTTGGCCGAATTTAAGGTTCTGCAAAACAAGGGAAAAGCTGCCTCTGTGTTCTGTACTGTTTGACTACACTCATGACCAAGTATTTTTTCTTCTTAATCACTGCATATTTTTCCGTCATGAATGTCAGATCACTTTGCAGTGATTAATGAATGATATCTTGTGAGATCTGTGTGTAACAAATAAAAATTATAATTTCCTAAAATCACTGATAAGGAGACAAAAACTTGGTGCCATGCTGTGATTTGTTTATATAATCTCCTGGCAGTCTCTGTCATGGCTAGATCACTTAAAAGATATCACTACGATTTTTCCAAAAGGATTTTTCCAAACTATTTACTGCCCCTTTATGGATGTATTTTAAGTATAGTACTATTAATAAATGTGGTCGTGTTACTGCCAGCAATGATTTTGACCATAGTGACTTTTACATGTTCATCTAGATTCCTTTTAACAGTTGGTTCTCTATTGAGATCCAGATTTTGAACCTAGGACAGAAGGACTTTGCAAGGGTGGAAGGCAGTAGAAGTTCAGATAAAAGAGAAAGGAAGGTGACCAGAGGCTAGAAGTCCACCTGGAGGCTACTCACAAATGCAGGATGGAGATTGAACAGATTGGCAGCAACCTTGCTGAGGAGGACATCAGGTACTGGTGAATAAAAAGCTGGACATGACACAACAGTGGGGGCGTTCTCAGCCCAGAAAGCCAAAGCTATTCTGGCCTGCATCAAAACCAGTGTGGCTAGCAGAATGAGGGAGGGGATTGTCCACCATTACTTTGCTCTCTTGAGACCCCCACCTAGAGAATCATGTCCAGGTTTGGAGTCCTTAGTATAAGAGATGTGAACCTGTTCGATCAGAGTGTTGGAGGCTGAGAGAGATGGAGAGTTCAGCTTGGATAAGAGAAGGCTTCATGGAAATTGTACAGCAGCCCTTCAGCACTTGAAAGGGAATACATGACAGATGGGGATAGATTTTAGCAGCACCTGTTGTGATAGGGCAAGGGGTAATGATTTTAATCTAAATCAGGGTGATTTTGGTCTACATATGAATTGTTTTACTGTGAGGGTGGTGAAATACTGGAACGCATTGCCCAGAGAGATGGCAGATGCCTCAACACTAGAAATGTTCAAGATTGGGTTGGGCATGACTCTGAGAAACCAGATCTAGTTGAAGATGTCCCCGCTAACTGCCCGAGGGGTTGGACTAGATGACCTTAAAATTTCCCTTCCAACACAAACTATTCTATGAATCTATGATTCTGCAATCATTATTATACTTAAAGTTAGAACATAGAATTCAAGCAAACACTGCAGAACCTTCAGGCATGGAGTTAGTAGGGAAGAGCACAAAATATAAAGACAGTTGAGAGTTTCTATCTGTCCTGCAAGTTTTAATTGAGTTTATTTCTGAAATAGAAGACTACTGGAAAAATCAGAAAAAGATATTTTGTTTTTCTATTTTTCAGCTTTCTAAAGATGTCTTATGTTTTCACTGTCCTGTAATGCTTATGCACTCTAAGCCCTGGTGCACTACTGTCATGGTTCCAGCCAGGACAGGGTTAACTTTTCCAGCCCTGGGAGGGGGACAGCCAGGACCCTTAGGTTATTCGACTGTCTTTCTGCATTAAAAATAAAAATATTTTGGATTTCTTTTTTGTGACTTTGCTCCAAGCTATGATCTCTGCAGAAGGAGTGAAATGGTGTTTAATATATATGCCTTCCCTAACACAGTCCAGAGTAAAAGAGCATATTTCAGTAAATTTGCAGCATGTTTACTTGCAAGTATATATCCATATGAACATCATGATTCCAAATGAGACACTTTCTAAAGAATATACACTTACAATTTTTATTATTCTGTGAACAACTACAGTGGCTTCTTTCTTTTTTATTATTGTTAGGAGCACAGGAGAGTCCATTGAATATGCTTTTTAGAGCTACCAGTAACTGATAAAACATTTAAAATTATATTTATCATATTTTTTAATCAGTTCCAAGTACTGAGCAGTTATTTTTGCATGTCTTTCAACACTTGGCAAAGTCATTTAAATGTTCATGTGTAGCGTAAAACACCAGCGTAAGTTTAAAAGAAATAAGAAGCTGTCTTTCAAGTGTGATAGAATATTTAATATTTCTACACCCTATTTAATGGAAAACCATAAAATTTTATTAATTAAGCTTCCAAAAATACATGACAATACAAATTTCTGCAATGCTTTATTTTTACTGAAATAAAGAAAAGAAAATGCAGAAAATGAATATATAAAAATCTAAGACAAAAATAGTATTGATTTCCCCATGATCTTGGTAGAACCCAGAATAGAAGATAGAGTCCTACAAAAATATAAGATGGAGACTGTTCTTCTTTAGGTACCTATGACATGGTGGAAAAATGGACCATCACAGTTTGTCTCAGTAATGAGAAAAGGCAATATAGTTCATCATAACATTCACTCTTCAGAATACTCCTGTTTTAATTAAGGTGATTCGCGTTTCAATTGGACACATAGTAAATATTATTATTATATGAATAACAGACAGTAGTAGTTTCTATAATAAATTTAACACCTCAAACATAAGAGAATTTTTTCTGATTATTTGTTATGGCCACAATGGACCAAGCCCTTAGAAAAAACAACAATACAGCTCTTAGTGAATCAGAGTTTTTGGCCATCTGCAACTATTGGATTTCTGCCACAACATAGAACTAGAATTTTCTGTGACTCTGCACCCCACAGAAACAGAAAAGACAGATCCCCCTCAAACAAAAGAGATGAGGGAAAACTGGTCCCCTGGTGGAGAATAGTCAGAGTGGCTCAGATGAAATTCGGGTCCTCTGCCAACATGACCAGCTTTTACTTAGCAACCTTATATAGGAATATAATAATATTTGAGTAGAACTAAACAATTGAGTATTAGTCTTATTCCTATCTCCTTCAGGTTTTATGTAACATCTAACGTCTTTCATATACTTCACAACCTCAATCTTAAGTATAGGTTTTCTCACCCATCCTGTTCTAAAATGGCACTATTCAAATAGCAAAACCTTTTCTATTTTCAAGCCTAAACGTATTCAGATATAGCATTGTCTGTTCTAGATTTCTGCTTCCCTTTCTGGATATATTGACTTTTGTCTTTCTCCATATGGTTTCATAGACTATTATTCATATAACACTGTTTTAACAGTTTTTTTCCTTATTCTGACAAAAATTCATAAGAAGAATTCCTAATTTCCAATATGATCTGTATATAGCAAGAAGATTTTTTTTTTTCCAGTATCTTTAAGGATTTGTTACCATTCTTTGGGGCTTGTCTACAAGCCTTCAAACTCTTTCTATAAAATTACTTGAACTTTCTCCAGATAAAAAACAGGATATTTGATACTAAAAGCAAATACTCTGTCCTATTTCTAACAGTAGAGATGCGGTGTGTTGACCCTGGCTGGATGCCAGGTGCCCACCAAAGCTGCCCATGACTCCCCTCTTACAGCTGGACAGAGAGAAACTATATTGAAAGGCTTGTAGAGCAAAGTAAGGGCACAGAAATATCACTCACAAATTACCACGTGAGGCAAAATTAACTCAGCCTGTGGAAATAAATTTAGTTTATTACCAATCAAATCAGAGTAGGGCAATGAGAAATAAAAACTAAATCTTAACTCTCTCCCGACCCCTCCTTTCTTCCAAGGTTCAACTTCACTCCCAATTATCTCTGCCTCTTTTTCCCAAGTGGTGCAGGGGCACAGAGAAAGGGAGTTGTGGTCAGTTCATCACATGTTGTGTCTGATGCTCCTTCCTCCTCAGGGGAAGGACTCCTCACACACTTCCTTTGTTCCAGTGTGGTGTCCCTCTCATGGGAGACAGTCCTCCAAGAACTTGTCCAGTATAAGTCCTTCTCATGGGTTGTTCCTATTTCTCAAACTACTCCAGTGTGAATCACTTGCATAGGCTGTAGTCTATCAGGAACAAACTGTTCCAGGGTAAGTCCCTCTCAGGGTTACCAGCCTCCTCCAGCATGGGCTCCTCTCTCTATGGGGCCAACAGTCTTGCCAGAAGCTTTCTTCCATGGCATCATATCTTCCTTCAAGGCACATCCACCTGCTCTGTCATGGGGTTTGCCTTGGGCAATGCTTACCTGTTCCACAACATACTTCCATGGGTGCAGGAGAACAGCCTGCCTTCCCATGGTCTTCAACACAAGCTGCAGGGAAATCTCTGCTCTGGTGTCTAGAGCACTTTCTTGGCCACTTTGGTGCTCTGCTCATGTTCAGTGGTAGACTAGAAGATTTTTCAGTAGTTCATCAGAATGAGAGTTCAAGGAGTCATTAGAAAAGGAAAGGCTAAGTGCCCAAAAATGTGAATGGAATAAAAAATGGTTACAATCTGTAAATTGTGGAAGAGGAAAAAGTTGAAGGTGAATACAAGGCTATGAGTCTGAGTGATGAGCAGAGGGATGGTGTTGTCAAAAGGGAGGGGAGGGGAGGGGAGGGGAGGGGAGGGGAGGGGAGGGGAGGGGAGGGGAGGGGAGGGGAGGGGAGGGGAGGGGAGGGGAGGGGAGGGGAGGGAAATGAGTATTTTGGTGTTTCTTGCATCAACATATGTGATTGCTATATTGTTTTTATTTCCTGACAAAACATTTATATTCTAGTACACTCCACATAAAAATTTAAATAAGGAACTCCATAGAAAATGAAAGTCACCTAGGTATCACAACAATAAATTTAGTCAATATTCTGTATTAGAGCAATATTCTGCATTGATGATATTAGGACAGATATCGAAAACCCTTGATAGTGATTCTAATTTAGTTTTTACAGTTTTCATTCAATTATTGGGCTGTTGCACAGCTAAAATGTTTCCTTTTTTTTTTTTGTAATAGTCACACTATCACACAAAAACTATACTGTCTTTCCATAGTACCAGTCTAACTGGGTTTTCAATTATGTTGGTTTATATCCAAAGTCATTTTCCCCACATGAAAAATCTATAGTAAAAACAAATTATTACTAGGAATAATTTATTTATTCATAAGACATCATATTAGCAATGAAAACCAGATGATTACATAGCATATTAGCAAACTACCTGATAGGTTTAGTTGGTAAAACCTTGGCCTCACCTGTGTATGGAAACACAAAAGGTGGGATAATTTAACAGTGATACAAAGTTATGGGTTTGACGGTATAGAGTTTTGACAGACAAAACACAATGTATGCCCAAGAAGAGAAAAAAATTAAAAATAGAAGAGAAAGACAGGAGTAATTCAGAGCCTTGCTTTGCCACAATGCAAAAAATCTGTCACACTAGGTTCAGGCTCATGTCTGGAGATATAGAGCAGAAGATGCAAGCTGAGTTTGTTTAGTTTGGATGAAAGGAAGAGAAAACATAAAACCATATGTCTGTCAAAATCTGAACTAGTGAGTATAGATTCACAATGTAGATAGTTGTCAAAAGAGAGACAAATTAAACCCTGGAAAAGTCTATTTGTCTTCATTGGTTATTAAAGAAGACTCTGAAGATATGCACTAAGATATACATTTGTGCTTTGTAGACAACTAAAATTCAGTAAGATGATTCCAGTGAGATGCACAGGACTTGAGCAAGTATGTATATACTGAATATTAATACAGCAATGGCAGGTGAGCTGGTGTTTGCGGGTGGCAGACAAAGTATAAAATAGGATAGTCCTCCAGAATATGTTAAGTGAGGAGGGTGGTCAGGAGGTGCACATATTGTATACAGGAGAGTGGGTAGGAAACAAAGACTAATGCATGAGGTGAGACTCAAGTTTAAGACTGTGCCACAAACCAAAGGAAGAAGATACTCAATTTTACATTTTAGCTAAGAGACTCAACTGCTAAGCTTATAGAATATTCTCACAAAAAGGAGGAGCAGAGGCCTTTCAATTTGGTGCATCATTTTAATGTGAAGGATGACTGGGGGCGAGTTGTGCATAATAACACAGGTATGTAATGAAAACAGATGATACTATGTTTATTGCTGACTCTGTGCATCTCCTGACCCATTCTGGATAAAAGCTGATTTGGATCTGCTCTCCCTCAGTGGAATGAAGTTCACCAGGACATGCAATGAAGCACAGATTCTGAGGCTTTTGGCCTGCAGGCTGAGTCTCAGTTGTTAGAGTAGCAATGATATGAAGTAACATATATTCAGAGAGGCAAACAGATCTTTGGTTGGTTTTAAGACTTTTAAGTTAAAAACAGAATGAAAAATAGAACAAAACTGGGAAGCACTCAGGTCAGGAAAATATTACTGGACAAAACCAAAGTAGCGGTGAGAACTCTTGGCAGTTTTCTTAAAGTTGGCACTGTCCCCAGCACTTATTCAGCATTGCATTCTATTCTGTGTTATGTAATGACTGCATAGAACAAGTTTAAATTCATTATCCATTGGATTAAAACAAATAATACACAAGAAATTAGTGAACCAGACAATGTTGTTGAATGTATTCATTGTAAGCAAATTGGCAGGCAGCTTGCTGTACAATTGCATTTGGTAGCTCAAAGGGAGAAAGGGGAGAAGCATTAACTCATGCTTTGATCTTTCCTTAGCTTCCAATTGTGTAAGACATTCCTCTTAGCTCTGATATTTTGAAGGATTATGTCCTTCTCTTTTGTCACTTCAAAACTGACTTTCTCCTGGAAGGTTTGGACAAAGATGAGCTTTTGCTCGGAGAAAGTGCGTATGTTTTGGGTATGCCACTTGACTGCAGGAAAGATCTTGTTCTTGGCTTTTTCTCCCAGTAAAAAGGATCAGGCTCAGCTGAGTGAGCTCCAAGAACTCTTGTATGGCTGCTGTGATTGTCCACATTTGATCTTCTGTGGCTATTTTCTTTTGTTAGGTTCCTAGAAACACCAAGGGATTTAAAAGCACCCTAAACCAGATCAGGACATACCATGGATTTTAGGAATCTTGGCACCATTAAATTGTACAGCTGCTCTCTTGCATAGTATGTACCCATACTGTGGTTATACACTTTTCCTGGTTTATTAAACTCCTTTCCAGCTGGCTTCGATGCCCAGCCAGTCTTCTGGTGCTTTTGGGACTCCTCTCACCCCATACACATTCAGAAGCCTGTAAATAGTCTGTGGAGCAATAAGAGCTCTGACCTTACAGTCCCCTTTGGACACTAACATAAAATAAATAACCCACTGCAACAGCGAGCTGAGGATTTATGAGTCCACTGTGGGAGTCATACTCAGCATAGAAAAGAACATTTCAGTGAAACCCTTCAGATCACACATGCTTTGTTTTATTTCCTTTCTAATATTATAAATAGGCAAACTGGGGGAGAGTTTGTTTGTTTGTTTTGTATTGTTTTTTGAGGTTTTGGGGTGGTTTTTTTTTTGTTTTTATTTTTTTGTAATTGTCACACTATCACAGTTTGGAAAACACAGCTACCTTGAAGAAATCTCAAACTGCTCTTGAAACATTCTCTTGGTCTAAAGTTTAGATATTGTCTCACTTGTATAATCAAATGTCTGTCAGTCAAACCTCTTCCAGCTTCACTTATCTAATTAAAAATATGTCTCTTCTTTTGTTTTCACTTTGCCTGCATTAAGCCTCATGTAGTAGTCTGTTTGCTCCATTTTCAATAAACATGCCTTATTTCAAGTTGCTCCTTTATTCCCAGCAGCTGTCATAGTTTTCTTTTTCTTTCAGAATAATATTTGTCTTAACTTTAGTGATTTGTTTTATTATTTCCAGTTGGTGTACCTAACTTCATTATCTTCCTATTCCCTCACTAGTTTTTTGTTATTTTGACTTTTTCTCCCCAGTTTTTACCTTATGCACTTACATAATTCTTCTGTTACTAAATGCTTTCAACAGAATTTCTCTTCATTTGTTTATATTTTTCTCCTGTGGGATTTACCTTATTGGTCTTGCCAGGTATTTACATCACCCTCACTATTTTTCTGTTTTATATGTTGGTTTTAATATTTATTTTGTCATGTGTTTTTCATCATGATAAATCTAATAGAGTCTCAGCTTCTCATATTAAAATGTATCTCTGCAGTAATATAAGTTTACAATGATGACATGACAACTAGTACTTCAAACTCACTACTCCTTTTCAACTCAAATGGTGACAATGTTAAAGGCTTCAGAGACAAAAGAGGAAAGTGTCTACCACAAAAGTATCTCCTTGACAGCAGGTCCTTCTGCAATATCCTCTCCTGTTGCCCCTATTCTCTTCCAGTCCTATAAAAATAGAATAGATGCCCCTCTTCATAAACAGTGCTGCAAGCTCTGTGGACATTGTTCTAACTGGATAAAGAAATGTGTTCTCATGACTACTACAAGTAAACCAATCCCATTAATTAACTGCTAAACTCAGTGGGTGGCTCACTTTTAGAGATGTGTATCATGTATTGGGTCTGGCTGAGATGGAGTTAGCTTTCTCCATAGCTGAAACATAATAATGTACAACATTTCTCTAACCTGTAAAGGAGGAGTGGAGTATTTTTTTTTTTCTTTTAATAGGTCTTGTATCCCTACTGTTATCATTGCAAAATAGTGCTTACTTCTTTGACATTACATGCGTTGATGTGGCTAAGGAATAATTCCTCATTTATGTAACAGGCAAAATACCATATACGTTCTCCTTTCCTATTCTTCTTTTTCTTTCATTAAGACACTCTTCACTGTCATCTGCTTTCTTAATTTTCTTTCTCTATTTTCAGCATGCAAATAGAAATCTCACTACTGTGGGAGGATTGTCAGACTGTTAATAGGTTCAGAATTCTGCATCAACCAGGCAAAATTTTCTACCTCTTCACAATGACTAAGGAGGTCAACACCACATCTCCAAATACCACCAGTTCCAAGAACATTTTAAATAAAGAACTCTGCATTTGAGAAAAGGAGTTATTACAAGCTGAAGAAGTATAAGAGTATTTTTACTGGAGATAACAGCTGGAGGTTATGGAGAAATCTGATATTTGAAACAGTTCTTGTACGAGGACTTTTTATTTACAGAGTAGAACACAGAACAGCTTAAACTATGTTCTGTCCCACTTTGCATATTCCTCTTTCAAAAGCAGCTCCATTTTCATTTTTCAGGTGTCAGACGGAAATTTTCCTGAAAACATTCATAGTGTGTTTCACATAATGAGCCTCACTAAATTTTGCCATAAGTCTCAAGTGTGTACTTGCCACCAAAATTTTGAACTTCTGAAGGGGGCCTGCTCAAATCCATGCCTCTGTATTGCCTCCTATTTAGGTTGCAGAACACTTCAACATATCACCTTAAAAAAGAATGATTTATGGGCCTTACTGCTACTTCAAGTCAAACAAAAGTATTCCAATTTTGGTTTATACTACAAGAGGATGAAATGGTGGAAGAAATGTAATCTGAAATTGCTGTACTCTAAATGTGAAGAGGAAGACAATGCCAAAATTAACAGAATGTGAGACAGGATTCTGTAATCCATCACTACCTTCTTCTCAGCTGGAGGTGGGGCTGTTGAACAGATGTGTTGGGATTTCTGCAGAGAAAGGCGAAAGAACCTGGAGAAACACAAAAGGAAAGCATGCTCCAGTAAGGACATCTTGAGAGTAGATGGGCTGAGAAGGACTCTGCTATGCCACTCAAAATATCCATTCAAGCAGTCTCTAGGACATTACCTCCTCATGTTTTTCTCTTTGGCACAAGGTACAGAGTGAGGAATATGACAACAGAAGGCATTTTATCCCTCTGTGAATCAAGTCCATCTACAAAGCAAAAGAAAAAGCAGTCTGGTTTCCAATATTTTAAGAATTTTTTATCTCTGATTTTGGCACACGACACACAGACCTCATTCTGATAGTAGATTTCTGTTTATATATGCATATAGATTTCTATGTATATATGTCTGGATATAAGTAGATCAACTAGATTTTATGAAGCATGTCACAAGTTAAAAAGAAACTGTGTATGCAGAGGGTATAGAATAAGCTCACAGAAACTTCTCAACTCTTCCTCTGTCAAGCTGAAGGATGGAATTTTTTTGTTTTTGTTTTTTGCAAGCAACATACTTTCAGAACTAAGTAAATCAACAAGAAGTAACAGGACAAGGTTAACATAGAAAGACACAGCTAAAGAGAAAAAGGCCAGTTTCCACTTTTTGGACAAACTGGTATGGTAGGTTCATTTTTGATTACATATATTACTACATCTGGAGTAAAAGATTATCTCGAAAGCCGATTGGAAAGTACACATTTCAGCCATACTGCTTTCACCATATCTAAATGTGACACTCCAAGCTATAGCTCTGCATAATGAGGCAGAAAAGCACTTCTAGAATTTTACTAATTTGTTTCAGATAGATGAGTTTGATTAAAATGTAAAATCTTCAATTATACAACATCTTGGAGTTTACTGTTTGCACTATTCAAGCATTGGGTATATCTTTCCATTAGATGTTTAGTATTTCTGGGCATGTAAGAAACCTGAATATATAAAGATTTCCAAAAGAAAGTGAATAATTGTTAGGAGTGGAACTTGGAGAGGGGGAATTTAATATCACTTCTGTATTTTCTTTCAGAATATGAAAGAGACAAATGACAGCAAATGAAAGCTGTTTCTCTTGCTGGAGTGGTAACAATAGTCCCAGCAGATTCAACAACTTTAGAACTCTGAAAAAAAGGGAGTTCAAAATCTGTGTATTACAATATTTCATATTAGACTATTCATTTCCTGTCTGAAAGTCAGTATTTCTGTCTATCTCACTCCTTGATATGGAGTTACTTTCTGAATTGTATCCATCTGATTAACGATAGGATTTTTTCATCGATGTGAGTAACCAAATTACTGGTGAAAGCAAGATCATTTTCTTCAGGTAGTAGTGGGATTGGATATATATTACTATTTGCACATCTCTAGAACCAATCCCATTACATAAAAATTGGAATTTGATTTAAGCATCTAATTTATAAATATAACATTGAACCAAGACTTTGGTTTATATTCTGAAGCCATGATCAATAAATCTACCTAGTAAATCAGTCTTTTTTAACAAATAAACTGGGTTTCATAAAATAGATCTTAATAACCAGAGTATATGAAGTCCTGACTTATAAATCACAGATATGACTAAAAATCAGTCATATTACTTATAAATCAGCAATATTACTTTAAAAAGTGCCATGCTTCTGAAAAAAAAGGTGAAAGACAAATGCTCCTTTCTTTATGTATGTATATTTAATTTAGGTATTTAAAATGAAAGCAATTATAAAGCTACTTCTGAAATGGTTATTTGAAAAACAGCATCTTAAAGCAATGATAGAGCAGAAGGGGAATTTTATTGGCATTCATAAATGTGCACCTTGCCATTTGTAACTGTCTTTGTACTCTCCCCTCTGCACAGGCTGCCTATCAGGGTTGTAGTGTGCTGTCAAGATTGCTGCAGGTCTGATGCTTGTTATTCTCCTGTTTAGTTTTTTCAAATATGTCCTTGCCACTCTCAGTAGCAACAGACAGACCGCTTTAATTTATTCATTTCCAGATGCTATGTTATAGGCTGGGGCTAAACCACAGTTCACAAACTCCAAGTTTGAGTAGATGGAAAAAGTGAAAGGAAGATATTAATTTATCCTTAAAAAAATTGAAAGCAATTTTTTTTTTCTGTTCTTCAGCAAGTTTCTGCTTTGCTTGTTTAGTGGGAGCATTTGTGAATGATCCCATACTCTTCAGTCATTTACTCAATGAGTAAGTGAAATAGCAACAGACTTTAGACCTGACTTCAGTGTATATAGGAAAATTCAACCAATTCTTCCCTAAAGTTTTTAAACATTAGGTTTGGTACGATTTGATTTGAATTTTTAGTCGATGTCTTTTAAAATTATTAATTTAAATAATTTAAAATATTGGGTTTGTTTACTTGTTTGTTTTTCAGCAAAGGGATTTCCTTTTTCAGTTAGTAGGAATAAGTGTATAAAGAAGCATATAAATGCATAAACTGCAAGTACTCCAAGTCCAACTTTTATATAAGTAAAATAATTAAAATGCTATCATCAATATATCTTTTGGTTCTTTACAGTAGTTTTCAATCGTCAAATATAATGAAAATCTTTCCATAAAAAGAAGCAGAGACTTCCCTTCCTCCCCAATTAAGCTCATAATATTTCCTGCAGAGTTCAAAATGGATGAACTTTTAATCTGAGTTGGGAAAGACTTACATTCTCACCCGTATTCATTCTGCACTTCTCCCATGCTGGACCAACACCATGACTGGAAAGATGCTAGAGGAAGCAACCATGGGAAAAAATTACTTTTATTTTTACCCTATTATAATTTGCATAGGTATTAAAATATAATCAACGTAAGTTTTCAAATATATCCCTTTGCCAAAGTAGATCTTTGTAACAAAGACATATGGTTTGTTCTGGCTTTCTCTTTCTCTCATTTAAATAAGAATTTTTAAATAGTTTTTTCTTTTGTATCCAATGTTCTCAATGGAAATGTTTTAATTAATTGAGATTTTTAGTAAAAAACCTATTTTGCCTAAAAAACCCATGCTCTATCAAAGTTTACTTTAAAACATATTTCCTCTCAAAAATTTCTGTTTCTTCCTTTAATGTAAATAAAAATAAAATATAAAAAAAAGTATAATATTTTAGTAGATTTTAGATATGCTATTTATACCTAATTTTAACTCTTTTAAAATCATTTTTAATTAATTTATTTTTTTTAAATTTCTTAGAGACAGTGAAGAGTACTAATAGCCAAGACCTCAGTTTACCCTGTCAGTCATTTGGGGCCTTTTGTAGACAGATTTATTGGTGTAATACTTTCCTGTAATTATTTTCCAAGAAACCAGGTGCAAAGCTATCAACTACTACCAACTTGGAACTAAAGAAATTGAATTTAATAGACAAAATTTAACCATCTGGTTTTGTCTATTTAATGTGATGATATAGTCCTGTCATTCTCATAATGAGGGTACAAGTATATAAAGAGATCCAAGTTTTTAAGAGAGTTTATCAACCCAAGAGAGACCTATACTGACAGAACAACACTTTCCTGTTTTCTATATCTCTGTTGCTTAGCACACACAGTACCACAAACCTGTTTCTTTAAAATACCTGTGTGTGTGACCGATCTGTGTCCTTTGGGATACCACGCTTACCATTTCTATGTGGCAGTGTCCCATACACAAAATGCAGATTATAAAAGTATTTTTAAATCTTTCTTCTTTTTATTTTTTTTCCTTCTAGTCTGTATTTTATACACCTTCCTCTCTAATGATTATTTTTTGTCAACATTCTTGTGGACAAGTAAGTGTCCTGTCACCATCCCAAATATATTAAGGCTTATTCCTTACAAAGGGGATTTGCAGTCACAGCTTCCTCTCCAGCATTTACAGGAGAAATAACAAACAGGAATAATGCTATATTTTTGTTTTAAATACTTTTGTGTGATTATGGTCAGAAATCACTTCCTGTTGTTAAGATACACTGGAATAATGTTAGGCTCTTCTGAAATAATGCTAGGATCTGATTTTTAAAAGATGCCTCTGACTAAATTAAGGTATAAATGAGACTGTATGCCAAAGTCAATAGTGCAGATTTTATTTAGCTGAAAAACAGGGGGCTGGGGGTAAAAGAAAGAGATACAGTTAGACAGACTGATTAAGAAGAAAGATAGTCACCACCACATAGCTGTGGCATCCTGCTGGCCATTCTTCTGTTCCTCTCAGTGTTGGTGGTCCCCGGGTTGTCCTTCTGGAGGAACCACTTTTATACAGTCCATGTCCTGAGTATCCACAAGATGTTCACACCATTCCCACAACTCAGGATAGTATGTGTGTAAGCAGTAGTTTCCCTTCTCATGGTTTACCATGGTGTGGATTTTTTTCTGTCCAGTTTACCCAGATTCGCCTGTCTAGGCCTGGCATCTTCCTGTTGTCATTGTCTGTGGTTTTCCCACAGTCTGCACAGCGGAATTTTGTCCAGTGTGTGTTAATTCCAAATATTTCACTTCTGTCAGGCAGTCTTCAGTAACTGAAAAAAAGGAAAACACTGCAACCAATTGTTTAAAAGAGTTAAAAGGAGGATCCTGATCGATCTTTCTTACCTCTGTGTCAGTGAGATCATGGAACAGATTGTCCTGGAAGATATATCAAATCTTAGAAGACAGGGAAATGATTAGAGACAATTCCTGTTGGAATGAGGCGGTCACTAGAATCAGTACAGGCTGAGCGTTGGGTGGATTGACAGCATCTGTGTGGAAAGGGACCAACAGATACTGTTAGATGAAAAATTTTAATAAGGACCAAGACTATGAACTTACACCTCAGAAAACCAGCCTTATTCTGGCCTGTTTTAAAAGCAGCATGGCCTGCAGGGCAAAGGAGGGGATTCTGCCCCACTTCTCTGCCTTCATGAGGCCCCACCTGGAATGCTGCATCCAGCTCAGAAGTGCTCAGCCCAAGAAAGACAGGGACCTGTTAGATAGGACCTAGAGAAGGGCCATGGAAATTTTCCCTGGAACACCTCTCCTATGGAGGCAGGATTGTTCAGCCTTCTGCAGAAGAGAAGGCTCTGGGAAGACCATGTTGAAGTCTTTAAATATACATGGGAGGCTTATGAAAAGGATGGAGTCTTTGCAAGGCCTGTAGTGACAGAACAAAAGGTGACAGTTTTAAAACCAAAGTTGGAAGGTTTAGGTCAGAAGATGTGGTGAAGACATTGACACAGGCTGTGAATGCCCCATCCCTGGAGTGTTCAAGATGGGTGAGATGGTGTTTTGAGTAATCTAATCTAATGAAAGACCCCCCTGCTTGTGGAAGGTGAGTTGGACTAGATTACCTTTCAAGGTCCCTTCCTAACCTAAACCATCCTATAAAATTATGATTTTATGAAGACAAAACTAGAGACTATTTAAAGTAGTGCTTTACATGTAGGGTATTTTTGTTGGTTTTTTTTGTTTTTTTTTTTTCAAAATTTGCTGAGTACATTGTCATATTTGTAATGTAGATGAAAGTTTTCTTTCTCATCACTGAGAACTGAGTCCCAGACAAATACATTAAAAACAGATATTGAAAAAAATCATGTATTTTGAAAACATTTCTCTAATTATTAATCATCAGCAAGAGCAAAATAATACTTCATACGTTATTTGAATGCTGTATGAACAATCTCAACATTTAGGCTGAAATGCAGCACCTTAAATCTAAGAGACCCTTCACTAACTGTAATTTTTTGATTCTTCTATGTATCTGTGAGGGGCATTAAAGACAAGGGCTTAAAAAGTAAGAATATTATAGAAAAGATCAGACTTTCAGCAGAGTGAGAAGCCTTCTACAACTGCTTCATACCCATTGTTCTCCCACTTTTTTATTCACCAGGTTCTGATCAGTCAAGAAGAAACTGGTGTTTCTACAGATAGCTGTGACTGGAGCTGGTTGTTTTGCATTTTGGGCTTGGATTTTCTGATTTATTTTTTTTCTGCACTGATCTGTTCTAAAGCTCAAGGAAAAAAAAAGTCCTTTTTTAAACAACATATGGCCATTTTTTCTGTATTTTGTTACTGAGGATTTAGTCAAAGCTAATGGTTAGTGAACCATTCCTGTATTTACCAAATTTCTACAAAAATTCTACAGAGAGAAGTAGTTGGATTGGGGTAAATCCAGTGTGAATTTTATCTAACTACAGACCTGATTTTAGGGATATATGGATAGTTATCTCCTCCTACTTAATAATATAAGAGGTATTCACTATAGTAAAATTGATCAATCAGTAATTTAAAGTATTGTCACATGCTAGATGTATGAGATAGACAAACCGTTTCTTTTTCTGTCATTCTTTTAAGAAATGGTCATCTACCTGATGATGGCTGAAAATTTTATGGAAATTTCCTGTTGCAAATCTGATTTCTGGACTATTTACTCACCACTTTTGGACACAGTGAACTCTGAGAGTCTCTTGTGTCTTTCATTCTTGTCATAGGAGAGAAAAAGTAACAGCTAGTGGATCTCAATACTGTGATTTATTTAAAAACCAATGAGGTTTTTAAATAGAGGTACTTGATTACCTGAGAGACTCACTAGCCCACAGTGTTATATTCAGGGGCCTGAGATGTTCTACCCCACAGGGAGAACTGGGAAAGTTCGGCAGCAAGTAATACAAGCTTATGCCATGGTTCTGCTCACAGTTACCAACCCTGGGTGTCATCCATCAGGGTGCCTCTCTGGAGTCTCCCACCTTTCATCTTAATGCATGTTTGCGATCTCTGAGGTGTTTCCTCATTTTCAGGTTGTTTCCTCTAGCCAGAGCAAAACTAAGGACTTCATCATGTCCTTTCTGATGCTACTTCTTTCCAAGGCCATTTTCTGTTCATGAATCATATTTTTTTCAGAATCAGCCCCTCTGTTTTGTATCCTAAGCTTCCAGTCATTTGCTGACTAAACAGCCTGTGTACAAAAGCACAGCTTTGCAATTGGTGTTCCTCTTTCACATTTTTTTTTATTAACTGAAGGATTTAGGATGTGCCAAGTCTGTTTAGATCACATGTTTCAAAAATTTGCATCCACTCCATACCAGTTTCATCTAGCAAATAGAAGACTTTTATTGGGGAATTCAAAAGTTCAATTTCAAATACTCACAGTCACAGAAATTTATCCTGTTTGCTGAATTCTCTTAGTATTCACAGCTTAATGACTAAGAAACAAATATACCACCAGACAGCATTCACTTAGCATCATTTCAAAGAATCATAAAAGCAAATATATTTTAACAATGGGAATAATTAAATTTCTGTGTGAATGTGGAAAAAGTCACTGAAGGTCAAATAGTTAATTATGCAAGTACAGCAAGACTGGGTTTTTTGTGATGATGAAAAAAATAGATATACTAGCATAAAAATTATAACAGTCAGAAGATGAGCATCGGGTAAATGCATGTATTTAAGCTGTGAAATCAGCACATAAAATAACATTTATGAATGAGATGGAAAAAGATTGCCTGAAGGTGAGCAAAAAAAGGTTTTGCTGATAATTTAAAGCCCCAGAAAGCTTTAAAAAAGAGAAAGAAAAGATTGATAAAATGTAATTATCTCATTGTGCTTTCATGTTTCTTGTGTCAGTTCTCATTTCACATTGGTCCTAAAACAACTAAGACAACAATTGTTTCTTTCTGGAAGATGGATTGCTGTCAAAAATAAAAATGTGCAACAAGCAGCAAAAGAAAAAAAAATCCCTTATCTAAGGGCTTTACTTCTTCTTATAATAAATTGAGTAATACATACAAAATGTTTCATTTGGTTTGAAACTGCAAATTAACAGCTCATCATTGATATTTGAAAAGATTGATTTTTTTATCATATGTTTTATCAACTGTAGTTGCTTTTCATATACAACACAAGAGAAAAGACAGAGCATTGAAGGAAATAAAGCTCACTTGTATGCTAATTTCGATACTGCTCAAAAGTTTCACCCACTGATTTTTATATTAATTTATTGTATGATATCTTTGGATAATAGGTCAAGCAGTGATTCAGAAACTGATGTTCTTTTTGAAACAAGCTCGCATTTTGCAAGTAGTTAAGATTACTGGTTTGGTTTAAAAATAACGCAATAAGAGGTGATTTTGCACCTGTAATTTCAATCCTCTCATCTCCAGTATATCCCACTAATATCAGCTTGAACTTTGTGCTTACAAATTTCATGTTAATAGAATTCAGTGAAAGATGGAAAGTTTATCAGAATTAAAAATTTCCAAAGACCATTACAGCTTTATAAAATATTAAATCCTGCTGTAAGATCAGTGACTAATAGTTTTAGTTGTGTATTTATAAATATATAAATTTTGTTCCAAAATGTAAAAGCTGCCTCAGTTGGAAAATTGTTTAAAAAAAGACAAATCAAAACTCTAGCTATGATGGAAAACAATAATTAACCTCAATAAGAAAAGTCAAATTTAAACAGATGGAGGAACATATGCTAAGTAAAACGTAAATGTGAAGAGAACTCTCTAAGACCTAGAATTTCAGATCCTCTTTTTTGTTTGTCTGTTTTACCTTAAAGAAAATTCAAACTGTTATGTTACAAATATAAGCAAAATTTCACCAAGTACCACAGTAGTGAAACAATGCAATTTGTCCTAGTAGATAAGGCCCCAAAAGTAAAGAAATCTAGAAGGTACATCAAGTGTGTTGCTGAAATGAGGATAAAATATTATAGAAGAAAATGCTGTACCTCATTATGACAAGCCTGTCTTATCTATCAATCCTGTATTTATCAATATTTCAATGTGAACATATTCATCATAATTCTCAGCAACTGTTGCTTCTAAAGTATTAAAAAAGTACAAATTTCATCAATTTTGCAGCTACAGATACAGTGTTAAACAAAAAAACCAGTGCAGAGAAATATTAACGTATTTTAAAAATTATGGGAAAAAAACCACAAACAAATAAAGAAACAAAATATCCCTCCAAAAGAACCCCAAAACACATCTTTTCTTTCTGCTTATTTTCTTGAACAAATTTTCCACTAATTCTCTTATATTCTGGGGACTGGAATGAAAAATGCAGGGTCCATGCTTGATTCCATTATGATTAATAAAAAGGAGTTTGTTCTTTTTATTTTATTTTTCTTGTCTGCTCTTCAGTTTGTGTTTTGTAAACCACTGATTCTTTTGAAAAAGAGGAAGGAGCCCCAACCAAATGAAAAATTATTTAAAATTTCATCTTAGACTTGGCAAAGATTTCGGATATAGATTATTCTGTTAGAAGGAAGGAATCATAAAACACTTTTCACTCTCATTAACTGTTGCAAAAGCTTAGAGGATGAAGAAATACTGGATATGTTAATTCTTGTAATTTAATTAACACTACTGATTTCCATTACCATCCTCCTCACACTTAGCAGGTACACATTCATCTCTCACCTCCGATGAGAAATAGATACCTTTAGGAAACAGATTAAAAAGTGAAGAGCTGGAGCCCTCCAGCCTGTAGTTATGGGACCATGCTGATTTCAATGAGCAATTAGAAACTGTCTCTGTTATTTTACCTTGTGTACACATCTTTATGAAGTGTATAAATCTGGCTTCAAACAATTCACAATGAATTTTCATTTAATGTGGAGTGTTTCTTCTCCAAAGCTAGTTTCAGTGTTCTATTCAAGTATTGAAAATTCCTTTGCAAAAGGTAAAAAAACTTTAGCCTGATTCTGTTATAAGCAGAAGTACCAGAAATGAGCAGTTCTGAAAATATTTGAAACAAAAAAAATTCAGTGTTAATCAATGAATTAAAGAGGTCTCTACAGGAAATTTTCAAACACGTTGCTTCTCCAGTGTGAAGCAATAGAGCTGACAACATTTCACATACCAGGGTAATTTATTTTTTACCATTGAGTGAGATTGTGAGAAAAAAACCCACATTTTTCTTGCGTTTCTTTGATCTCTATTAATTGGAGCATAAAGCCATTCTTGGAAATAATAGGGTTTCTCTCTATCTGATGCTTTACCTTTGGAGACAAACACACAGAACTGAAAAGGGTCTGGCTTAACAGTTTTGGATCCTTGCTATCACAGAAAATTGTCACCCATAATCCATTTATAAAATAATTTTAAGAATAATTAGAAGTTTGTCTGTTTTGCACTGCTGCTGTTAGGAAGATATTATGGATCCTTGTTCCACTATTTCTTGGAAAGTACGAGAAAATAAATAATTAAAGCCTTAATGCTGGGACTGCATTTGAATGCCATCAAATAATGTGCAAATGTTAACATGCTATTAATGAAGCAATGTATTCTATCACTCATCTTCAAAACCCTGCTGGTGTTGATTTTTTTCAGATTGCTCTTTCTTTTAAAAAAAGGTTTTAAGTTAAAAAATGTGGAGCTAATCTCTTTTTATTTTTATTACTTCTTAAATTTTTTATTCATAAGGAAAAAGCTAGCACAGCATTTTCCTGGTTATTCATTTTCAAATCTTTGCACAATACCTCTGTATTGGGTAGGTGCAGCAAGGTGTAGGTTGCAGGGTGGTACAGCAGTGGCTTCTGTGAGAAGCTGACTGAAGCTTCCCCTGTGGCCAACACAGCCAGTGCCATGTGGGTCCAAGACTGATCCCTCACTGGCCAAGACTGGGCGCATCAGCAATGATGGTAGTGCCTCTCAGATAACAGAACTCAAAGAGGAAAAATCTGCTGTGTGACAAACAGACCGCAACCCCCATTCCATTGTGTTGCTTGTTGAGGGGGAGGTAGAGAATTTGAGCCTGGGAAGAAGGGAGGAGCTGGGGGGAGCAGTGGGTGGAAACTGTTTTAAGATTTAGGTTTGATTTCTCCTTAGTCTGATCTGATAGGCGATAAATTAGATTAAGCTCCCCAGGCCAAGTCTGTTTTGCACATGACAGTAACTTGTGAGGGATCTCTCCCTGCCCCTATCTCAACCCACAAGAGTCAAAAGAATGATATTTTTTTCTCCTCTTCCCTACTGAATAGGGGAGTGAAAGAGTGGCTTTGGTGGGCACCTGGCATCCAGCCAGGGTCAATTCACCAAAACCACCTTTAAAAGTATTTTCAGGATACCACTTTCCCAGATACAACTCCTACTCATTGAGTTGTTTAGTATAAATTATTAGGATTTTAGTGTTCTATAATAAAATTAAATAGCTGTCAGGATCTTTCTGGAGTAAACTAATGTGCTGCCTCCAAAGCAAAACTTGTGTCTGATTCTTCAAAGTTTGCTCTAGAAACCATCTTCAAGGGTGATGTAGATGAAACTGCACAACTGGCTGTTTTGTCCTGTGCAACACTATAGCATCTGTTAACTCTCTCTTGTTTCTCATGGTCATATAGACCTTCAGTTTCATGCCATGAAAATATTAACCTGAGAATATGAATTACCATTCTTATGTTGATTAAAGTTGAAGGAAACATACATAAAATGGAATACAATATCCATCCCTACTGTGTGAGGACATTTCAAGTGGGCAGATTCTAAACAGCTCAGAGGTTGCTAACCAGAGAGAACATCATTAACATCTGTCTTAGAAGTATTTGTTTTCTTGTGTTTGTCAAAAATACATTTATTAAAAGGTAGTTAGATTTTGCTGCAGAACTCAGTTCAGAAGGAGTTCAAGGATGTTATCTAATTTGAAACTACTTTTTTGAGAAGTGTTATTTCATTCATTCATTCATTCATTCATTCATTCATTCATTCATTCATTCATTCATCATGTGCTGCACTGATATTATATAGTATTTTAAACCAGAATATCATGCTTTCAAACATCTGATTAATGTCCGGTATTATCAGATATACACTTCTAATTTTAGCAACAACATTTTTTCTAGCATCAAGGAAAGAAATAAAGTTTGATGAGGGCCATTTGCTATAAAAGTGCATTAGTAAATTATTATATCCATGTACTTTATTCCCCAATGAATTTAATTCACTGACTCCTTTTAGTTGTTTTGCTTTGGATTGTTCTCAGCCTAAATGTTAGACTTACCTGGTCACACTACTTGTTTGTTTCATTTGGTTTTAATTGGCCTAATAAAGCATGTCTATAATTTCCTTAATATGCTCAGATATATACAGAACAAAGACAGACAAACTGCAGATCTCTTTAAGATAACTTCTTTTAGTCTCTGACAGTAAAGCAGACTTTAGCCAAAGTTGTTGTCCTTACACTGGAAGTACCATTTCTTGGCAATAGAAAAATTTATGAACAAAATGTTCATTTTTAAGTAATGAACATTTTTTTCTTTGTATATTTCAGGTTTATTTTCTCAGTAATTTATTTTTATTTTAATTCTGGGTAATTAAAACTTCTGAATGAAAAGTAGATATATGTGAGTAGATTACCTTGTGTTTAAAAGTCAATCCATTATCTTGTTCCTATATATAAACTCATTACTTCTTTTTGTCATCTTCTCAGTCTTGCTGAAAAAGTTGTAATTCATGACCTAAACATTTCAGTCACTCACATCTTCTCTCCAGATTCCAGCAATACCACTTATATCAAATTTATTCTAATTAATAAGTAATTACAGTACCTCATGAATGTTTTCCAGATTATTAAAACTTTGCAATAAGCAAGTGAAAAACTTCATTATCTTGGACATATTGCTTCAACGTGCTCACAGCAGGTAGAGTTTGAATCTGCCTCTCATATTTAACTTTAAATTAAAGGCAATGGATAGATTTTTAATTCCACTTAGGATCAAACCAGCTATTTTAACCTGACTATATCTGATCCTTAATTTGTATACATTTCTCCTATGTCCATATGTATGTAGATATAGATGGATCATCTTGCTGCGATATGACCTGAAAGCACAAAATTACCCTTCAAGTACTGCAATATAAATTCAATATAAGCTATCAAACCAGAGAGGTTTTTTTCTCTAATGTTCATCTCTTTATATCTCCTATTTCAATGGATAGCAAGCATGGGATAGACATTTAAAACACAAACTTTCATCTTCAATTCACATAGCGTCTCTTTGAAATTATGCCACATATGGAATATGTGCAAGCTACATCCTGATCTGAAGCTCCAGCAAACCACGAAAACCCTACATTTCACTGAAGCAAATTGCCTATTTTAATTGAAGATTTCTTTTTTCTTTTTTTTCTTTTTTTTTTTTTTTTTTAATGAAGATGTGGGAATGATGAATATTTGCTGCTGAAACTGTATGAAATCCCCAGAACTTTAAAAGCTCATGCAATCCTCAGTGGTCCAGAGCACTGTGTGAAACCTTGAAGGAATATCTGATGGAAGTTAAAGCAATGTCTGTGTAATCCATGAGACTTTTTGTGCTATGATCTTTTCCTAAATTCAATCCAAAAAGAATGTGAGAAATTCTCACTCCCAACCACAGAGCCTTCTTAAATTAGGCTGCAGAGAATTGTACTTCCAGCTCTCAAAGTCCCCCCAGTATGCACTGTGGCAAAAGCAAGGGGCTGTAAAACTCTTCTTGCCAGAGGAACAGGCAGGCAAGGGCGGAGACCACAGCTGAGGAGTGGGGACATACAAGCACTGTAGGTGCCTCTGCCAAGGAATAATTTCAGCTCCAGTTCCAACACAGGCAAATGGGAACAAAATACAAATATAAAAGTAGAAGGAGGGGTTGAAAGCGGCACCTAGGTGGGAATCTTGGGGGCAGTCCAGAAAAGTAGTACACTAAGCAGAAATGAAAGTACAGCCTTGATGGGGAAGACAAGGACCTTGAACACAACCAAAGGGATGGTAGGCAGTGAAAGAATTTTAATTGGGGAATTTCATGGCCTGAGTTTCAGGGGATAAAACTGACTTTCACAGCAGCATTCTGGAAGGGTTTAAGGGGAACAAAGCAAATTGCCTGGCTTTCATCATTACTGGCGCAATGGTTAAATGGAATTTTATGTACATCTGTTATTCTTAGCTTTATAATGATTTTTTTTTAAAGACTTGGGAAGGGTAAAAAGAGAGAAATTTTCATCTGGGCTATGTGAAGGATATATTCTGAGGGACAGATGATTGCCTTTATAAGGTGATCATCAGAGCTGAAAAATGTTCAAGATTTGAAAATGTTGTCCAGTACACAAATGAGGGCCCAAATAAAGAAAGAAAGCTCAGCATGGAGGGTAATAAACTGCTTCCAAATTGTATCAGGTTCATGGTAGATCATGATCTTGTTTTACAAATCTAGTCCTGCCAGAAATGCACAATAAAATCTGGACCCACTTTGTTAAAGTAATTCTGTTACTGTCAGCTCAAATAAACTTTTGGATTTTTTCCCTGAAAACCTATACCTGGTGCATTTTTCATATAAAAAGATACATTAATTTTTACACTGTACTATTAATGGGTATTCTACAATTGAAGATAAAAGACTTCTCCGCTTTCAGGAATACACACATTTGGTAGTTAAGAATGTTTATGAAATGAAGGTAACACTGGAATATAAAGTAAATAAACAGTCTACAGATATTTCACTGACTGAATCATACATTTACTGTGTTAACACACTAGATAAAGACTTCTACTGTAACACATAGAACTTCCAAATTCATACATTCTACAATCATGCTCATATTTCAACCTAGAGCAGCTTTACTGTGGAAAATTTGTTAAAATCAAAGGTGTTTAAAAACGAAAGTTTGGCAGTGTCTCAAAAGTGATAGTGCGATCAGAAAAAAATACATTAAAAAAGAGAGTATCTGAACTCATAAAAGGCAGTTTTGTAAGTGTTACACTTCTATGCATTCAAAGAGACAAAAATTAGCAAATATTATGCCTATTGCTGCCCTTGTTATAAAAATGACTGTCAGGCAGATCTCAGCCCCTTTGAAAGCTTTCTGAAGCCTTTACATCCCATGTTTTTGTCTCTTATTTTGGCCTTGCTCTCACAGTCTTAAAAAAGGGTTATAATTTCATTTCAGAGCTCAAATATATTTCTAGTTTGTGAGGCATTAAGAATAAAGAAGGCATAAAGAAGAATGCAAATAGTCAACAATCTGTATGCACAGCAGTAGCGTTTGTATTTATTTGTCTTATAAGAAAGAGATTGCCAATGTAATCAGGATGAGCCCTTTATCTTAGAGTCATCAGAAATTTTTGAATCGTAAAAATAAATCTGGCAACTATTGAATTCAGATCCATTTCTTGGTGATATTCTGACAATTGTGTCTGATCATAATAAAGGTTGGTAGCAATTTACAGATCATTCTTTAATGTATATCAAGTATTATATATGTATATAAATATATATATCTTTAATGTATATCAAGTATCAAAAGTCAGTCAAGGACTGACTTTTACTAAAGCCAGACATCAAGAATAAAATTCACACTTGAGATTGATGAAATCAGAAGTTTTATCATGATCTACTCAGCAGGTGCAGTTCTGGAGAAGTAAGAGAAGGCAGTCTATATGCAGATATATTGGGGCTTGTCTACTGAGGGTGAATCCACACTGGAGTTTACTTTACATCCGGACCAATATAAGGGTTCAGCACATGCTATTCCAGTTTCAAGTCAAACAGATAATTGTAATCCACTACATGTACTGATAATTCCTTTCTGTTTTACTCCTATATTAAATATTCATCTGATGAATATAGAACTTTGGAACTCTGAAAAGCACAAGTCGTTTTAAAATACCTGTGGATTAAGCAAGCTCTATTTGCCTTTAAATTGGCACAGAAGGTTAGAAAACATTCACACAGGTCTTAGACAGCCAAGTTCGGTACATGTACAGTACAAATGTACTGCTGGGCCTTCAGCTGCTTGTGCATCTTTTCACACACTTTCACTCCAGTTTGTCTCCTCTTTGCCAGAGATGTTTTCCAGGTACTCATAGGAGGGCAGCAGTGGGCAGAGTGATAGAAAGCAAATTCAGCTTGCATTAACCACACAGTGTAGACAGAGCTCAGATTGCAATGACATATTTTTTACAGTCATCATTGCTGATAACTGTTTCTGTGGGTCTTCCACCAGTAGCAGGAGTTTTCAACTACATCATCTCATTATAGAGTGCTGGCTCCTCTAGACACGTGACAGAATTTGAGAACACAAAGATTAAGAAAGTAGCTCAAGAGCACTAAATGTCCTGAAGCTGCTATGTTCCAGAATGGGATGAACAGTTCGGATTCTTCTCATACCTCTTCAAAATGGTGTTGTGTTGCCACTTTGCTGGAATTCAGAAGAAGAATAATTTGCCTTTTCCTCTTACAATGACAGGAGTAATCATTTTTATATTAAGAGAATAGGAGAGAAAGACACCTGATCTATGACAAAGATCCTCTCATGTTAGTCCTTCCACAGGAAGCTGTTTCCTGCTAATGTGACACCATAATCTCTGATATATCCCATCACTATTGTTTGACACTTAAATCAGGTAAGTATAGCCGAATTGCTAGAAGGAACTGAAGTGTCATCAACTTATTTTTTATCAAATTAACAATAATAGTTATTCCTGAAGGACTATGTCTATTACAGCCATTACTTGAGACAAAGGGCCCTCTTCTTAATTGAAAATTCTGTTGTGAATGCTACATGCTCCCCCCCACCCATCATTAGACACCACTAACTGATTCCCTTCCATATTTAGTCTACTTTCTTCTGCATATAAACAAAACACACTTCATTTGCAACAGAATTATCTCTCTTCTAATTGAGGTTTCCAGGGAAGTGAAGTGAGATAATTTAATTACACTCCAAATAGCTGCTCTACCTCAAACTGTTCAAATCTCTTCAAATCAAACCTCACATGATGGATGGAGTGCGCATAATTTTACAAATGTGACTAAGTATATCATGTGAAATACATAACTTAGACTAAATCTTGAGAAATGAAATAAAACCCCCAAACTTTATAGTTCAGGTCTTCACATAGACAGCCAAACACAATATTCATGTTCTCAGAAATAGGAGCAATATCCTAAGAAAAACACTGCATCGGGTACTTTGAAGATTAGAGAAGGCACAAAAGTAGCAGTAGCTCAGCTTCTTTTGGTTGCTTCAGAAAAGGAGCCAGCCTGACAGAACAGAAATTCTACTTTGCCAGAATTAGGCTGATCAGGCTTCTTTCAGGCAATCAGCAGGTATTTCTCTCTATCTGCATACTTACATGCCCTCTATTAGCACACTGTCTAAGCATTGCACAAAATGTAATGAACTTGTCTAATGCAGATGTAGAACCTAAAATGCATTTCATCAGTGCAAGATTAGTGAGGTGATTCTAAGAATGGTCCTTGGTGGAACATCAGAGCTGAAGGGCTAGAGCTATATAGAGGGCACAGAAGTTTAAAAATCTCGTTCTCATGATTACTTAAGCTCCCTTGGATTTTTCTCACTGAACCATAATGATTGTAAAGGGAAAGGAAGCCAGAGTTGAACTCTAAGAAAATTATTTTTGGAATTAATTTAGCATGCAGCTCACCATGAAACTGAAAGTTCAATGACACTGGGACCACAGTCCTGTCTCTCTTTTTGCAGTTGTACAGAAGTTTGATGATGTTTATCTCATGCTGTATGGGATATAAACTGACATAAAGTTCTGCCTGCAAAGAGACCATGATTAGCCACTGCAGGAAGGTAACAAGATTGAGGAGAGAGGCTGGAAAGACTGAACAAATGTAACTTGAGAATAAAAGATTCTTCATGTGACAATTATATATTAAGAGTCCCCTAATGGAATGATAATGGAGCTTGGTGACCTCCAGGCTGGATTGCAGTGGCATGTTGCACTTAAATACCTGCAACCACATAATTTTAGTGGATACAGGTAGGGAGATCAGTATTTATGTGGAAGTCAGAAACAAAGGGTCTTTCTGACTTCATCCATCACTAAAAGGATGGAAATACTATATAGGACTTTTTTTCCATTGCCTTTAGCAACTTCTGAAGGCTGATGAAATCCCACCGGATGAGGCACTTACGGACATAGAGCAAAGACAGAAGACCTAAGGCCATTGTAGCAACATATAACAGTGGACAGTTTCACAAGCTACTTTTCTGAAGCATAAAGATAAATTATTTCCTAAAGAGGGACCAAAGAAACCTTCCAGCCAAATGAAAAATGAGACATGATGCCGAAAATGTGAAAGCTGAAAAGGCCTTTCTTGATCCTTCTCCTTTTTCAAATAAATTCTGTCAGATAATAAAGGTAAAAGATGGTAGATGCAGAAGGTAACAACAACCAGAAAACAGTAGTAGTTCAACTGGAGAAGGAATGAGATCAATGGCTTGAACTAGGGTGCAGTGATGAAACTGTCTCTGATAGATATGCTAAAATTAAGGAAAACTGAAGCCAATTAAATAGACGTAGAGAACTTCATTTAGATAACCCAGAACAGAAAAAAACCACAATAATTTGAAATTGGAGGTCATTTCAGGAGGCAAGAAGAAAGGAAAGAAGTGTGAAGCCTGAAACAGAATACAATTCAGGAGCTATTAACAGATCGGTCCAAAAAATGATCACTAAAAGGGCATACAGAAGTTTGTTTCTTGTGTGTGCAATGGGTAGGATACCCAGAGATACAGTTGTCAAAACCCACTACTATCAGCTGGAAAACTTCCTTTTTTTGGGATAAGACATTTTTTCACAGGTTTGTAAAATGTTAACCTTCTAGACCCTCTTAACAGTAACATTTAGGTAGAAAAAAAAAGGCCTGAAGAATAAAAGTAATGTGGAATTATTTAGAACAGAGGTGAGACCCTTTAGATTTCTATTTGCTTTTGACAATTTTTAGAGTTTTATCTGTTACCTTTTACCTATTTTATAAAATTAGGAGGTACTCACAAGTGACAAAAAAAAACAGGTATCACACAAGAATGAAGCAACAATAAAGATACGTTTTCAGGTTTATTCTGTTTTCATAACTCCACCTTAAATATGCAAGCAAAAGATGAAAACCCAAAGGTTCTTGAATCACTGTAAGCCAGAAATACTGTTAATCCAGAAGAAAGATACAGTCCCATCAATTTTTTGTCTAGAGATGCACTGTGATGGGTCAGGAAGCAGAGGATGGGAGAACTCAATCAAACTATTTGGGATAAATTCACAGGGCCTCTTATGCTCCCAGGATTAACATAATAAGGAAGATTTTTCAACCCATTCCTTTTAGGTAAACCTCTGAAGACATATTTTTATGGAAAGATTCCTTGCATTGAATACTGCAAATTTAAATAAAGTGTAAACCAGATGAGGGGATGTGATAAAATAATTTTAGGTTCACATTTCACTGGGTCTCTGAAGCTCAAGAGTTTTACAGGAAAACTTGACTGCAACACCACAGGTAACATTATCTGGTTGATTTGCCACGTAGTTTTGAGGCACTTCCCTCAGTAGTCCATTAGAAAAAGACAGGTTATAAAATATACAAGAGGGATACCCTTGTGGTAATCTTCACAGCAAAGAAGGGGAAAAAGGGAACTTGATAAACAGTAAAGAGCATAGCAGCAATATCTGTACTTTGCTTTGGAAACCTTTTCTGTAGGATGGTTGAAAATAAAAGCTAGTGAAAAAAATCCATAATGAGCATTTCTTAGAGTATTGCTTGGGAAAACAGATGGGAATTTACAAAAAAGCAGACATGGATGTAGTGATTAAAATTACTAAGAATAAAAGTATTAAAAACCTGTGAGAAAAAAAATATATTAAGAAATGGCACAAGTACAAAGAACGAGTTCTTTGCAGCCTTGTTAATTGCTAATTTTTTGACAATAGTACAGGAGAAACATGGTTTCTACCAGAACACTCTTTTTGAAAGAAATAGGATTATATTTTATTACAACATATATCAAGATATACCTCTACAATGAAGAATAGTGATCATTAATAACCTCATTAAATTATTCTGCATTACTGCAAAAGACCTTAACAGTACAATAAAAAGGAGGGGAAAATAGAAAGAACTTGCAAAGTTTCTAGCAGACATCAGGAGACACATTCCATAGCTGCAAGAACCATTATTCAGAGAAAATTGGTTTAATCAGGCTTCCTTCTCCTTGTACTGCTCTAAAAAGAAAAAAAATGGTGTAACTGTAGACAAACATAACTCACTTATAGGAGAATAAAAAAAGAAAAATAATACGAAAAAATAGTCTCTGTCTACCCTTATATATTAATGCAGGTAAGGCAATGTCTCAATCTCATACAGACTTTTACAACGGTTTCAGATCTAGCAAAGTCTGGAGCCAAAGCTTCCTCATTTGGCTTGTAAAGCAGAATTCTGCAGCATCTGGTACAACTGTTGTTCTCCAGATGTCTACTTGCAGACTAGGGTGGGGTTCATCTGTCTGACTCTAGATATTTAGTAGTTAGTTAATCTAAATTTTAAACTTAATAATAAAACCCTATGTTACCTCTTCAATCAATTTTTATTATCAATTAGAAGGTAGTCCCAGTGGGCTACTTATCTCCTCTTGAAGTAGTTATGTAACACAGACCATGAGAGTACCTTAGATGTAGATTACTACTTGTAATCTACAATTTACTTGTATACATTTAGGGCAAAAGTACCTCAACAGTCATTGTAACCAATTAATTTTGACTATTTTCAGAATGAAAAAGCTCTCAAAGCTCTCTGCTTTTAGGCTTTTGCTAACTTAATGATAAATTGTTTCTTAAATAAACCATAGGCTAGATTAATACAGACTCCTTCTCCTGCTCTTTCTGTATTGGAAAAAAAAAAATTCCTGGCTTTGTTTTTGGCCTTTTTTTTAGCCTTCTCTAATAAACAGTGATTCAATAAATAGGACCTACTGGTCTTATTTTTAGTAATTACATCTTCTTTTTTTTTTATTCTTTAAAGAACTTTGATTTCTTCTTCCTCTCACCTACAAGGAAACAATCTCTATTTATTTTCTTATAACTTCAAGCTGCCCAATACATAATTATTTAATGGGGTTGATCTGTAAACTACCATCCCCAGAATGCTTTCCTAGTTCTATGCCATGTGTCTGTCCAAGTGAACTCTCAACTTTTGAATGTGTAAACTGGATAACTCCATTTTTTTCATCCAATGTGCACCTGCAAACATCAGTTTGCCTGTAGAAATGCAGAGTTTTAAAAATGGAATATTTACAACTCTCTATGTTTTGAAAATTTGCCTCAAGGCAGAAAATTACATTAACCCAGAGCAAATTCTTCCTTTCCTGAAAGTAAAAAAAGTTACCAAACATTCAGGTGAAAGGGACACTTCAGCTAAAGGTCAGGAAATCTAGCTGTAATTTACTCTAACTACTGCATTAGACGTCAGCTTTAAATTCTAATTAAAGATTGAGGTAAAAGCATGAAATTCTAATGAGAAAGCTGTAGGGTACACTTTTCAGTGTTACATCATGTCCTCTATTATTTCTAAAAGCAGAATATAATTTTTGAATACCTAACATAATTTGAGGGTTTAGTTTTCCTCACAGAGATATGAAGGTTCAGGGAGAGTAACATTGAAGTTCACAGAAAGGAACATAGAAATTCTATAAATAACACCTGACTACTGATATGAGGGATAAGATAAATCAGCATATTCCCTTATTTAATGATATTTTTTCTACAGTCTATTTTTTAAATAAGTTTTCAGAAATTCCAGAAACTCTTTTTTTTTTTTTAAGTCATAATATGTTCCTTTTTTTTTTTCTTGACCTTCCTTTTTTTCTGAAGATCAAGAAATCTGATCTCAAAATCCTGTTGAGATTTTTTTGGTTTCATGCAGTCCATGCTGGCTAGTAATAAATTTAAAAAAAAAAAAAAAACAAAAAAAAAAAAAAAAAACAACCAAAAAAAAAAAAAACAAACCCTTGCTCTATGCTAAGAAAACTAATTACAAAATTTAGCTGGCATTTTATCATTTGCATACATGCTGTCCAAGTCTGATTAATGCTGACCACTTCTTCCAAGGCTCATGAACATTGTTTGATATTCTTTTAATTAGCTTTTGATTTGTCACTTTTATCCAGGCACCTGTGGACTTTATAGAAATGCAGCCTACATTCTCCAATCCATCAAGCCCTGAAATATGTTATATAACATAATGGCAGAGAAGTTGCGTCACTAAATATTTCTATGTAGAAACGTTTGTTCTTCCTTTGCCACCCACCCTTGTCATAGAGCTAAATTATTGCTTTCCAAATTTTCAAGGACAGGTACCATGCATTCTAATTCCCAACCACTATGGAAGTTTTTAAATGATGCTTAAACAGTTTGTAGCTTCTTAGACTCATCCATCATACCAAGAGAAACACATTGTCATACTCATTTTCAATATCCTTAATGTATTTAGTTTCCTTTTTGAAAACTGAAGAAGGAGCTTACTTGACCACATAATTCTCTGAGTGCAAATACAACTGCTGATGGCATTCTGTCTCAGAAGCAAGATGGGGTTTCTTAAGCCATAAAATCCTCTATTTTGAATAACTTCAGTCTTGAAGTATTTAATATTGTTCCAGTCATACTAAGAGCTGGGAATTATTTTCTGACTAGGACATTATATTTTTGATTTTCCTCAGGTGAACTTGGGTGAAGAACATCTTCTTGATATTCTACTCTGATGCACTGAAATCAGCACAAAATTGTCCTGACACAAAGTTCAATTTATGCTGTCAAAGTTAGGCATTTTTTCCTTGTTATTTGACCAATATAGGATTAGACCTCTTTTTGGCCTTGTTTCACCTCTTTCTTTGTGGTTTATTTGGAACCCTCATGAAGTATTTGGCACCCCTTCAAAGAGGCAAAAAACCCTGTAGGATGTTGACAGGCTCTCTATTCTCTTAGGTTATGAGTTGCTTTCATCCCTGTCTGATTTTTTTTTTTTTCCCACCAGAAATTATTTACCTGAACACAAAATATTCTCTTGCTGGAGTTTTGCTGATATTTACTGCAGGTACTTTAAAGTACTCAATACTGGCTTCTTCACAATGATTTCCAAGGCCCTGTAACCAGATTGAATGTTCTGCTTGTGCCTGGAGTTGAACAACTAGATGTTTTCCTTATGACTTTATAGTCATAATGGGTATTCAATTACGTGGATAAAAAATTGATTTGATTAAAATTGATTAGAAGCTGGACTATTCATGGAGAGTAGTAACAAGTAGAGTATTGTAAGAATCTACCCCTAGACCTTTTGTACATACCATCTTCTTTAGAACATACCATAGAAGAGACAATGTGGTGAACGCTTCAATCTTGGCACCTAACCATGGAGAACAAGCTGATACATTTCACAAGAGAAGGGACATTTGAAAGGACCTAGACAAACTATGGGAGGACTGGGTTGATAATAATCTCCTGAGGTTAAACAAAACAAATGCAATAAGTAATAACTCTTGCAGAAACACATTCTTCCTCATTCAGCATTGGGAAGATGGCTTTGGAGCAGATCTAACAGCTCCCCTTCCATACACATAGGTAGGATTTTTAGAACACAAAGACAGGCTCTTCACAGTGCTGCGTGATGAGAGCCAAGAGACAAGTTGAAAGAAAAAGTGTTTCAACTGGATGTAAAGGGAAACTTTTTTCATCCCAAGGAGAGCCCAGCCATGGTGCAGGTTGCTCAGAGGTTGAGCAGTCTCCATCCTTGGACATTTTTAAGACTTAAATGCAGAGCTACATGATCAGAGTTCAAAGATGACTCTTCTTTGAACAATAGGCTTTAATACACAACTCCTGAGGTTCCTTCTAACCCCGATTATGCTATGATCCTATGAAGATCCTACCTTGTGTAAAGTTGTAAAGTTTCTCAGTTCTCTTCAAGATTTCACGTATGTCATTATTCTGTTCCTAATACATCTTCAGGGGTATTCGCAGCTTGGTCCTGAATAAATTATGCCAGCTTCCTGACATTTTTTCATACAAAATAATCAGCTGTAATCATGCTGTCACAAAAAAGATCAAATTATAGGCCTTGAACAGACTTTGTGCCAAGAGAACTGAAAAAGGGTTTCAGATGACCGACAAAATAAACAAACAAAAAAATCTTGAGTCGTGTCTAAACTTGTAGGGCTATTTAGGTGTTGTAGGCTTTTCCAGCTGGCATCTTACCATGCTCCAGAGAGGCACAGCTCTTCAACAATCCTATCTGCTGGTTCTATGCCTTAGATACCTTGTACTACTCGCCCGTGTTTACCTAAACTGTAATAAATCAAACTGTAGTTTATATGAATGATAACTGGAGATTAGACATCTTTTTATACATTTGAACACCTGCATCTATTCATTAAATTGAGGTGTCTCTAAGTGAAGTTTAATCACAGAATTTTCAGTGGATCAAGGTCTCATTACAGCAGTAGTCATATAGTGGAGTCAAATCCCAAATACCTAAAAGTTTTTTGTATACTAAATATTCTTTAATGTAGATTTTTCTAACATAATTATTTTTTGTGTTTAAATGAGTGATGAGGAATGAATGATTTTCCATGCATCTTTGGATCCTCATACTATATTTTTTCGGAACTATGGGAATTTTTTCCTAAGGCTATGTTTGCACACAGTACGGGACACATGCAGAGAGCCTGCACCTGTCATCTAAATTGCTTTCAAAGCCCAAGTGAACACTAGGCTACTTGGAAATAGTAGTTCAATGCAGTGAGAGCTTTGGGTAATGCATTGACACTATAAATCACCTTGAATCTGCAGCCGGCATAGCTCCCTTTCTGTGATGTAAGTAGCAGAACAGAGATGGGGAAAAGAGATGTTTTCTGAGATGTTACTGATGCTCATGTCAACAACAACAAAAACCATGGGATTTTAAAAAAATATACAGTGAAAGATTTAAAATTATTTTTAACATGAAAAAGCCAGATATGGAAATTAAAAAAAAAAATAAGCCTCTCTGGATGAAAAACAACAAAGTTTAGAGTTGACACTATGGCCCATGTGCTGTGTAATTCAATAAGATGGATTAGAAATTATTTAAATATTGTTAAAATAACTAAGAGGATTTCTATGCACATTTGAATCACAAGGTCAAAATTATCTGCTAGCATTACCAGATGATATTGACATGCTTAAATAAATCCAGAGGAGAGCCACCAAAAATGAATTAGTATAAAGAAGTACAAGAAGAGGTAAAGAAAATCAGGTTTCATACACACAATCACAGAAAATCAATGTTTGTTCAACTTTATTGCACTCTCAGTCTTACTACTCACCAAACCACACTCAACTTGAGGAAATCAGTTTAATTTATTACAAATCAAATCAGAGTAGGGCAATGAGAAATAAAAAACTAAAGGTTAAAATGCTTTTCCTTCACCCCTCCTTTCTTAAATTCACTCTTGAAATCTCTATCACCTCCTTCCTCGCAGCACTACAGGGGGAGAAGGAAGGTGGGCAGTTCATCACATTTTGTCTCTGGTGAACCTTTCTCCTCAGAGGGAGGACTTGTCACCCTCTTCACCTACTTCAGCATGGGATCCCCCCTGCATGAGACAATCCTTCACAAAACTCTCCAATCTGAGTCCTTTCCATGGGCTGCAGTTCTCCCAAAACTGTCCCTGTGTGAGTCTCTCCCACAGGGTGCAGTCTCTGAGGAACAGGCTGCTGCTCTCCTGTGGGTTTGGGACTGCCAGGGTCCACAGGTCCTTTCAGGACTACATAGGGACATAGCCTCCTTCAGGTGCCCACATGCTGTGGTGTAGGCTATACAGGTGGATGGTCTACAAGTGCATTTCTGCTTCACCATGGATCTCCATGGTCTTCACCATGTGCTGCTGGGGAATTTCTGCTCCAGGGCCTGGAGCAGCTCCTTCTCCTTCTCCTTCTCCTTCTCCTTCTCCTTCTCCTTCTCCTTCTCCTTCTCCTTCTCCTTCTCCTTCTCCTTCTCCTTCTCCTTCTCCTTCTCCTTCTCCTTCTCCTTCTCCTTCTCCTTCTCCTTCTCCTTCTCCTTCTCCTTCTCCTTCTCCTTCTCCTCCTTCACTGACCTGGGTGTCTGCAGGCTTGTTCCTCTCAAATGCTCTCACTTCTCTGTCAGAGGCCTCAGTTGGTGTTCCAGAGTTTTTTCCCCCTTGTTAACTCTGTTATCTGAGTGGCACTACCATCATTGCTGATGGGCTTGGCCTTGGCCAGTTGCAGATTTTTCTTTGACCTACCTAGAACTGGCTCTCAGACATGGGCAGCTTCTGGCATCTTCTTACAGAAGCTACCCTGTACCCCTTACTACCAAAATCTTGCTGTGCAAATCCAATAGAGGTTCATTAAGGTCATCAGATAAGGAAATTTTTCAGGAAATAATAATCAAGAAAACAATAAAGACATACAAACACATGATAAGCAAACAAATAAGGGAGATAATAAATTATAACAAAACTTCTTAAGCATTAATTGATGAGTCATTAAAAAAATACAGGTAAAACTTTGTAGAAGGAGAATACAGGTATTGCAACTCATGAGAAGAGGGAAACAAAATAAAGAGGATGGATATTTCAGGGGGATCAAGGGGACTATACACAACAATTAGGGAATTTATAGGGGGAGAATCCTGTATGAGACAAAAGAAAGCATCAGGAAAGAAAAAAGGCAGGGAGGGTTAGAAGGAAGGAAAAAAAGGGTTTATGTTATAAGCACTCATTTGCCCGAGACCTCTGCCTGAAAAATGCAGTCTATTCTATATTTATTCTTAAGGCTTTTTTTTTTTTTTTGTCATTTTCTGTATAATTTCACTCTCTATCACATGCATGAGTGATGTAAAGTCTAGGTTTTAGGATATGGAAAGACAGATGTGGGTGACAGGGCTCCAGTTCTGTATGCCAATGACTCTGGAGATCAGCACACAAGTCCCTGCATGTAGGAGATGTAAGGGTTGGTAGCTGTGGAGGGGTCTCAATGTGTTTGTATTTTTCCCTAATAAATTTCAATTGATATCCATAGGTATGTATATGTAATTCAATGGGAAATTTCAAGCTGGAATAACCAGGGAAAAGGAGTAAAATATGCATCTGTAAACCTTTACAAGGGAGCAAAGGTGCCTTACATGAGGGCTGGGGTATCATGTGGGCCACAGGGCACACACTGACACTTGGAGGAACCCATGAGTTTGGGGTGCTCAGGGACTGAGTGATGAGTGCTGAGTGGATGCAGATGACCCAATGGGACCAGCATTGGGGACCCATGAGCTGGGGACCCATGGGGTGGGCAAAGGGGTCTGGAATCTAGATAGGGGTTCTGGGTGATGACTTGTTACAGTAGAACTTTGTCAGTGAGATCTGAACTTTCCAATCCAAATATCCTGCACAATTAAGACAGTTCAGAGGACATAAGGGGGAAAAAAAGTTTCTGGTGAAAAGATCCTGTAGATATACTGAAATTAATGTCAACAATGACAGTGCCTTGTTTTTGTTTTCACTTTCACCACATACTGACTAGAGTGATTGTTTCAGTGATTTCAGTTTTGCAATAAATCGGAAATTATTTTTCTTGTCAGCATGCTGGCAGAAACAGCATGATGATACAGAAAGAGTGACAAAAGAAATTGACAGCAGACACTTCAGTTACCTTTGTCAGATAGTAAATATGCAGTATCTAGTAAATAAATCTGTTCTTAGTAACAAAAACAGCTAAGAGTAAGCCCCAAAATTTACACTGCTTGAATGGGTGTGCAAAGTTTTCAGAAGAATCTGGATCAAGAATTGTTGCCTCTTGCCTTGGGCTGGACAAGCCATAAAATATGCGTAATGAATATAGGATGCAGGATTATTTATTACGTTGCATGGAGCCTTCAGGTCAATTTGCAAACAAACCCAGGCATAGTGTTTCTGTGGAAATGTTTTTGATATTTTCAACAATACAAGTCTTGAGGTGAGGTACATTATCTCATATGTTCTTTTTGGACTTTGTTTTTCAAGAATAGATACAGATGTGAATACAGATGTGACCCTGATTAGTATGGCAGTGCTAGTAGTAGTTTATCAATATATGGATGTAACCTGTTTTGTTTAGAAATCTCTATTTGATATAGTGAAATACGGATATTTTGTAATTGATGAGCAAATTTAAATCTCAAATAGATGAACAGATTCCTTGAGATTTTTTTTTTAATCAACACTCAGTGGGTACAGAGAAAATGTCATTTAGAAGAAAAAGATATATTAACATAAGTGAGATTTCTGTATTTTCTTTTTGAAAGGATGGCAGCTAGCAAGAGATGAATACAAGTAACACAGTTTCAGTGTATACTGAGTTCCAATGTGCTTACAATGCCAGCAATTGACAATCTGGACCTCATTGACTTAAAAAGTTCTTCGTACTCTTTTATTCAATATATTTATGCCTAGTGGTACCGCACTTATCTGGGATCTAACTGTGATCTGTAATTATTTATAATATTCCCTTTAAGGTAGCAATCTAAATTAAAATTACTAGCCAGAAGGTTTTTTAAAACAGCAACACTAACATCCTTAGAAAATCGCATGAATATTGATA
Source organism: Passer domesticus (assembly GCF_036417665.1). Taxonomy (NCBI): domain Eukaryota; kingdom Metazoa; phylum Chordata; class Aves; order Passeriformes; family Passeridae; genus Passer; species Passer domesticus. Next base: position 58,580,670 of record NC_087475.1, on the reverse strand, counting down.
TAACTAGTTCATCATACATTTTCTACCACCCTAAGGCATACCAGACTCTTTTTTGCTATTTGTTCCATTTTCATATAGTATCTCATTGGCTTTTTCTCTATTCTTTCAGGAAATTTTCGGGAATATAACTCTTTCCACAGTTCCAAATTGTAAGCTTGTTTATAATTTTTATTTATTTCTTTATTGATGTATTACTTTATGCAAAAGCAATTAAATATTAATTTTGTGAAGCCACAGAATACTGGTAAATTTTTATATTACGTTGCACATAATATTGACTCATTTATTCCCTTATTAATGTGAAGTTTTTCTTTTTATCGCTTTTAGGAAGGAGTATGATGAAAATCTGTTTCAAATCTCTACTTTGGTTTGTCACGCAGCAGGGAAATAAATAAATGGCTCAATAACTTTATTCAAAACATTTTCTTAGGTAAACACAATCAAGTACACGTAGAGACATGCAAGCAATGAAATAGCAGAACATCTGGTGAACTGCAGGTGGGCCAGGAATATGATGCTGAACCAGGTGCGCAGAAGCAGGTTTTCTGATTTGAAATTGTATTAGATGCTAGTAGGTTTCTATATATGTCAAGGAATGACCTGCTTAGAACCAGCGGCGTGTTGTGTTCAAGAACATATTTCACAAGAGTGTAGAGCTGTAAAGGAAACAACTATTAAATGAAGTTTTTTGGTTTGTTTTTTTTTTTTTTTAATATGTATTTTTACTACAATATCTATGGATTTCTCAATATCCTCATTCTTTCCCTCTGTCTCCTTCCTATGATAACAATGTTTTTATATACATAACTCTGGTGTTGAAAGCTTAGTTTCCTAAATAAAAACTATTGTTACTTAAGATGCCCTCTTCTCTTTCTAGATTTTTTTTTTTTATTACTAGCCAGTTGAAAGTATTGATGGGGGGGAAAATGCAACTCTCAGTAAAAGGATGTTTCAGAATTTCATTTTGCACTAGTATTTTTGAGATCCCAAAGCTTCCTAATCTCTCTGGTGAATTCAACGATGAAAGTACATCTCAATCATTTAGAATTGCAAAACATAAGTATTTGTAAAAAATTTCAGTAATAAGATGCTTAATTTTATGTTGTGTATTTTAACCTCATTTAGAACTATGAGGAGCAAGCTCCTTTCCATGACTTCTTACTTGTACTAGGTTCTGTAAGTTAGAGAAGGAGGTCTAAAACTTTTATGTCTTGAACTCAATATTTGTAATGTGTCTTCTATAACATAGAAAAATACATCCATCCAGATAGAGTTTGGTCACCTTCTGTACAAAGAATTGTACAGAAAATTTATGTATTTTAAAGCTTTATGTTTGTCGGTCTGGGCTCATCATGCTTTGTATATTACCCCAAGCAGTTCAGTCAGCAGATAGCATATGGAGATACTTCTGTGTTACATCTCTCAGGCTTTAAATTGAATTAAAAAAAAAAAAAAAACTAAACCAAACCATATTAAGCTTAAGCCAGTCACTGTTAATTACTTCAGACAGTGTCAATTACTTATTTACCAGTTAGATGTGCTAGATCAACCAGTGTAATCAAAGAAACCTGATTATCTTTATGCTTACCCACTTTGCTGGTAGAGACTTTTACCCAAATATGCATTTTTTGTTTATTTTATCAAAGACTAAATCCTTAGATCATCTAAATACAAACAGTTATTCCACTGATTTCCAATATTTCCACTTCACATTTATTTAGTTCTACCATTTTGAAAATAATATTTGCACCTCTTCTATAACCCTCAAGCTGTTTTAATATCCCCCAAAATGACTTGAGGAGTCCCAAACAGCCAAAGGAAGCCTGGAAATAATTTTCATTATGACTTCTTAAGTCATAATATCTTGCCTGACAACAGTCAAATATTATGGACTCATTTACCTGATTCTGATAGCTCACGTTGAGTAAAATCTGCTAAGTTTACCAACTAACTCATCTTTAAGTTGTTGCACATATAGTACTTTTTGAATAGACTGCACAGTTGAATTGGGAACATCAGAATAGCTGTCATCACCCTTCCACTTTGTAGGCCATAAACTGAACAAAATTTGACCTACTTTCAAATAACTTCACATGCATCTAATAAGCACACAAGGCTTTAAGACCAGATTTATTACATAGCACACTTGAAAAACGGTGTTCACTTGTTTTGGTGAACACTAAAACAGTTATCAGCAAAATCACTTAACAGTGTTCTTATCAAAAAGTTCGGCCCAAAAATCTATTCTAACATTAGTGTCCCACTAAGAACACTGGAAACAAACCAATAATTATTACTTATTTCAATCGTGAGCCAAAATGTATGTCATTTCAAGTTGTACATAGCATTTAAATTAAACTAGTTCTTTTTTTAAAAAATTTGCACCTATGGGTGCAAATTTAAACCAGTGTTATAGTTGTTAAACATGATGTTGGTTTTCACTGAAGGAGGGAAACCTAATAAGGAAGGGAAAAAGAATAGTTCACCCTTTCTCATAGTGGCATTTTTGCTTTGCCCACTATGTTACCATTACTTCCATTCATATATCAGATCCTTTGTGAAGGTTTTAATACCCAGATATCCTGCGGTATTTCCTCACCTTCTTCTGAGATACACAGTGGCTTTCATTATCTTGGCTCCACTGTACCTATGTAGTTTCCTAACAAACCAACTCATACCCAGGCCTGTATAACTGCTGCCTCCTGGAATGCAGTGTTAGGGTGCAAGTTAACCCAAACATCTGCACACCGTAGTACAAAGACATTATGGGCAGGTTATTCTTGCAGAGAGGTGGCACTACTTGTCTGCATCCAACCTTTGTGGCAGTTCCAGGCGGCAGAAAACCATAGAGGGCAGAAACAAAAGCTTGATAACTTCTTTGTTTTACTGGTTTCTAGATAGCTGTGGGAAAAAACACTCTCCCTGATCTTTGTTCTCCTTTTACAGAATGTATTCATATTTTACACTCTTCCAACACCTGGAGTAGTCTGTATATTCACTAAGCAGGGATGCTAAAAAAACCCTCTTTCAGTCCATATTACCACAGAGAATACTTTTTAAAGGTTCTAATTCTTACCTAATTTAGATCAATACCATCCAAAGTAAACAGTGTTTTAAATGGAGCTACTTCTTACTTGTGCAACTCACAGGGACACCAGGAACCTCAAGATTGTAAATCATTCTTACCTTAAATAAACACTCTTTCTTTTTTTCTTCAGTGACCCGGGAAATTGTTTTCTTCCATTAGTAACTGTTGTAGCTGCTGATGATCCTACTAGAGATTCCTGATTGCAATACTTTGACATGAAAGTCACTGATACCTCTATATTTCTTTCAGGGAGACAATAAATGTGAGAAACCTAGTCTTTGCTAGAGTTGCAGAAGTTCTGATCATTCTGAACACATGTGACAGGAATAAATTTCATTGTTTTCACTAAAAAAACTGATTAGTGAAAAATGTTCAGAGCTCTTAGTTTTTAAATTAGAGAGCTTTATTAATGAGTCTGTCTCTAGTCAATCACACAGGTTTTATGTCTGGTTGAAATTCAGCTTTACTACTTGGCTGGAAATACATCAGTCTTCCTTCCTTCCTTCCTTCCTTCCTTCCTTCCTTCCTTCCTTCCTTCCTTCCTTCCTTCCTTCCTTCCTTCCTTCCTTCCTTCCTTCCTTCCTTCCTTCCTTCCTTCCTTCCTTCCTTCCTTCCTTCCTTCCTTCCTTCCTTCCTTCCTTCCTTCCTTCCTTCCTTCCTTCCTTCCTTCCTTCCTTCCTTCCTTCCTTCCTTCCTTCCTTCCGCCACTTCCTTCCGCCACTTCCTTCCGCCACTTCCTTCCGCCACTTCCTTCCGCCACTTCCTTCCGCCACTTCCTTCCGCCACTTCCTTCCGCCACTTCCTTCCTTCCGCCACTTCCTTCCTTCCTTCCGCCACTTCCTTCCGCCACTTCTTTCCGCCACTTCCTTCCGCCACTTCCTTCCGCCACTTCCTTCCTCCCTCCCTCCCTCCCTGCCTTTACAATAGCGTCCTTGGCAATAAGGTATTCTGAATGCCAAGGGAATTATATCAAGAGTAATTATAAATTATAGACAATTAAAGGGAAATTTGTATGAAAGCCAATGTATAATAGCACTCCAGGAGACAAAATATTTTCAAAGAGCTATGGTCATAAAGAACTATCTTGCAGTACCATAATAGGGTAAATAAACATCTTTCATACACTTAGAAAACTTTTATACCTAATCCTTCCTCATCATCACCCAATATAGGTCAGGTTATGCTACAAAATGTGAGAAATTGCCATAAAAATTCCAGATAAAGTTGTTTTAAAATGAAATTTAAATATTAGAAGTTTTTTTCCATTCAACTTTAGATACAAATATTAAAATGTTCATAAGTTATGCACCAAGTAAATTAAATATATATTTAGATACAAATCATATTATTTATTAATCAAGTTGATAAAATAAATATGCGTATATGATCATTATAAATATAAATCTGAGAAGACTCACAAACTTTCCATGAATACTCTTCTAACAGTAATCACTTTATTCCTCTGCAGTTATAAACAAACTGTGATGTTTTCTATGGTTCCCAGTTATCAGTACATATTAAAATCTTACAATGCTTAATGATTTAAGAAGAAAATGCTATGTTTTTATTATAGAGGGATCAAGAAACAATAAGGCATAGCATCTTTTAAAAAAGGGGCAAGGCTTTGTTCCAGCCACCTGGAAATCCGTGAAGCAGCCCTTCATCCTTTATAACAAGTAATCACTGGACCACACTTTGTCTCCTTCTCTTTGCTTAATGACTGCATCTTTCTTAGACCCCTTCTCTCTGTGAGGGGAGGATGGACCTCAGAATATATCGCCACTGCCAGCCTGCTCAGGAGATAACAAGAGCCAGACGTCAGGCTTAGCGCCGCTGGGGACGGATCCGTGCTGATAGGCACAAAAGGCAACACTTCTGCTGTGCCTGGCTAAATTACAGCAGGGTCTGGCCCACGGTATTAATTTTACACTTCCAAAAGAATGAAGAGGGCAGTAAATCTTTCAATGAAACTGGAAACAGCACAGCTCTCTCCTGCACGAATGTGTGAAGTAGAAGTTCAAAGGTTATCCCTAAATCACAGACTGAGATAAAATCAGCCTGCCACCATGTTAGCATCATATGGCAACACTTTAAACACTTTATTTAAGCATTTCATTTAGGAAACAATTACTGTAAGTTTTTTGTCTAACGTAATTAATAGGTCAAGCAGCACTTATTAAGTCTTTAGGCATTAATTAACATTTAAAAATTATCACATATGACACATTAATTAGATATCAATCACTTATTAGAACTACTGACATTTAATAAGCATTTTAAATTATAACAAACTCTCCTGCTATACATATCTTTCCAAACTATAAGTACCTGCAAATAGTACTTAAGTCATTTAATATGTTAAAACTTATTTTTTTGTCCTTGTAATTATCACATAGAAAAATCATCTGCTCTGTGTATGCTTTAGTGATAAATACATATCTGTACCTTTTCAGTTCACTAATGAAACAAAAGGAATAAAATGCATAACATGCATATTAAAATTGGTTTTAAAGCACAATTGAAATTAACTGTACCTTTGTCCTTTTCCTGTGTCAGATTTGAACTTAATTTCTCCTCTGATTATACTGTCCTGTCCTGAGGAAAGAAATACAAATGTCCACTTGTGAATTGCTGACCTCTGTCATCCCTTAATTATGCATGCATATATCCTGTTTGATATTCCCTTGAATAGCTGTCTCCTTTTGCTAAGATCTTGCCATCAGACACTTCACAGACAATCTCTCTCTTGACCTAATTGAACTTATTACCAGTTAAATTTTATAATACTAACTAGGTATTTGGGATGACACATAAAAACTCTACAGGGTGCCCAAATTTTACAAGACTAATGTTAATATTGGCAGCTTGACAAGAATCAGAGAGCTGTTTCTTCAGCACATACTTTTGCATGCATTTTCCTGCTAATATATGCACTAACTCACAAGATAATCAGCAACTTTCCTGAACAAACAGAAATCACTGTTTTGTTTTTTTTTTCACAGATGTTTCTTGCCTCTAACATACACCTATGTAATGATTTATGGTGGGATTTTAGAATTTTTAAATACAGAGCATTTCCCAGATTTCTCTCTACGTGTGCTTGAAACATACTCTTCTTTCTGGAAAAGAATAGTATGGCAGTAACCTGCAACAGGGGCACATGGGGGGCTGTAAACATGAATCTCCATGAGTTTGCAGCATCCTTATTTATCTGGCTGCCTCTATTTTGCTCGGTGATCAGCAGTATCTGGTAGTGCTTCACCCTGCTATCCACTAGAAGCTGCAGCCAGAGCCACAGAAGAATGTGAGAGTGCAAGTCAGTTCTATGAGCTACACCTGCAATGTTTGAGAATTGGCAAATCTGTACCACACCTCTGATGGCTTAATTGGGCTAGCACGCATAACTACAAGGAGAAAAAGCAAATTCTCCAGATGTTCTGGGAATATACATGTGAGTAATCATACTCTCATCTTTCATTACATCTGTTAGCTGGATTGAGATACCAAATGCAGGATAACACACTATAGTCTCATCTTTTCCTTGAAGTTTAACCAAGTCTGAAGGTAATTAAATGGCTTCATGCAAGTAATAGGTAGTTGTTGTGATGAGTGTAAGAATCAGACTAATAAGGCATGAAACCACTATGATTTCCCTTTTTCTACAGGTGAAAGAGGAAAAGACAGTTGATCTGAAGGCTACATTGCAAGGAGACCTTGTAACACTAACTCTCACAACACGTTCTTGGGGGATCTAATGTAAACTAGTTTCCTAGGACCTCTCAGTAGTTTACAGAGAACGAAATGAATCACCAATGACTAGTTCAAAGCAGAAACAAAACTCATTTCTTAAATACAATCCATAGCCTTTAGTAAAATACCTTGACTCTCTATACAATGCACAGGGAGGATTAGATGGGATTCAGAACAGACGGCATGCTGTGCAAGATTTATATAATAGAGAAGGTCAAGACTTAAATCCTGCACTTACGTCAGACCAGGTTTACAACTCAGAAACCTCTCCGGCACTAATGCAACATGTCCCTCCTTTCAAAATAACAGGCACCTGATCCTTGTAAAACATAGAGGTCAGGGAATTGTTTTTCTACTGTTTAAGTGGGATTTAGGAAGGAATTCAAATCCAAATAACTGGCTGGGAGATGCTGAGGAATCTTTACATTTTTTGTCGTTGTGTTACTTTGAAGAAACAAATATGGAATGCACTGGGCTAGAGAGTAAAAGTGGAATCCCAGTGACTGCTGAAAGATAGGCCATCTACCTCTTGACCCCATCCCCAAGGACTGTTGCAGTGCTATATAAATCAAAAGTGAATGAAGCCACAAAAAGGCCTAGCAGCCAAGATCAAAACTAATCTTTTAAAATTTTAGCCCCCTCTGAAATGTCACTTAGAGTGCTTGATCTTTCCACTGCCATGCATCTGCTTGGCAGAACTCATTGCCTCTTGACATCAGGAGATCCCTATTTTCTCCTTTTTTCAGCCTATGTTTAAGACTGATTTGTTTTCATTGACTTTTAACTGACATTAGCTAATTATTAACTCTGCAGGATAGATTAAATTTTAATTTTAATGTCATTGTAAAACACCATGAGCTGCCTCAGCATGATAAGATGCTATAAAAGTTTAAACTGTTGTTTTAAGTTAGCCACCTGTTCAAAACATTAAAAATCTGCACATTTAAATCAATCACACTGCACTGGATACCCCACCAAGGCTAATGTTGATAAATTACACTCTTAGCTCTACTAGATATAGAGTCATTATTCTCCAGAACAGTAATATATTGGACTTTATTTTGTAGAGTTTTAGATGGGATTGCAGTTTCATTTTACAAAATCCTTAATACACTCCAACGACTATTTTCCATTCTGCTATTTTTCTCAGCAATTATTCTGGCTGAACAGTACCTTTGAGTTTCTGTCTGGCATGTGAGACATATGCTAGAGATGTACTATTCCAGAAAGAAGTTCATGGGTCAAATCAGAAGAACTGGATAAGATGAAAAAATCCTCTATACCATTCTGTCTCTGGACAAAACAGACAAATCTGCAGGCTGAAGTAAATGAGATTTTTGTCCTCCGTGTGGTATACAGATAGGAAAAAAGTTACTTTTTTCTGGATTTTTTATGTATAAAACAGAGCTAGTATTTTCCCCATGCCTGTCTTGTCCTTTCACATGGTAAGTTAACTTGTGTAGGTACTATTTCTTATCAAAAGCAAAAGGGCTCTTTCTACAGCTCCGATAACGGAAGGCAACACATTGAGGCTGCATTTAGTAGACCTTGTTCTGCAGCCATGGATCTTACTTTACTACCTCTTGTTCTTCTTGTGCTCAGAAAAGGTTTATAAGTAAGCTAAAAGACACAAACTTCATAATTTTATTATAGCTGAAACAATCTTCAGCAATACTTCAGCTGAATGACCTCTTCATCTCGTCTATTATTTTCATTTAGAGGAATAAAAATTCTTTCTAAGACTACACAAAAAAAGCTGTATTGTCTGAGATAGGTGACAGGAGACACTTCAGTTTCCTTTTGTAATATGCCCCTGCTGATTCCTAGTCTAGGAAACACTGAAATACTCCACAAAGAGATCAATTTTTAACTTTGTTGTTGAGGAGGGCAAAAAGGTTAAAGAGAATTTAGCTGAATGCATGAGCATTAGCATGGGTTTACCACCCATAACCATCTAAGACTGTGTTCCTGCATACAATGTCTGTGCATAAGAGCCTGTGTCCTGACAGTGATTAGCAGTATCAGTGTAGCTGCTGCATGACAGAGGAACAGGGTGCTGTATGCAGGTCCTGAGATGAAGGGACACAAAGTGCAGGTGAAAGCGAGCTTAATCTGGAGCGCGCTCCTGGTGCCCACACAGCGCAGCTGTATGCCCTGCACGTCTGGAGGATCCCTGTGTTGCTGCTACAAACACAACACGTAATTACTACTTCTATGAATTTTCAATTCAAATAGTTTAAAAAACCAAAGTCTAGAATACATCTGTCTGCCTCTGAGTGCTGCTCTAACATTTTAATGTCTGGACTACATGCTGCATGTCCTGAGATGTTCTTTGAGTTTTTCAAGTGTCGTGTTGGAATGACCCAGAACATGGCAAAGAAGAGATCAAGTAGAAGAGAAAATCAAATTCTAGTGCCCATGTCTTGTCTCTAAGACCTCTATTCATCCAAATAAGCCTTTCCTAATTCTGACAAAAAATCAGTTAAATTAGGCTGTTAGATAATTTAAATGAAGTCTAGATTGGAGGCAGGTGGTAAGGTGGGGAATGGAAATTCTTAATATATAAACACATTTTCTTCTTAGTAGAGACAAGTCCTCTGAAACGCCAAAAAACTTAAGGGTATCTTTCTTTACATGTGTAATTTTTGCTTGTCTCTTTCTGTTTGGAATTTCTTCAGTAACTTAGTAATGGAAAGCTAAATACTGACCTTTTTTTTCACGGATACATGTGGAATATTTCTGTCCTAACATTTCTCTACAAAACAATTTTGTGTAAGCTACAAGAGCTACCACAACAAAGGGGATCATTGAGACCTGACATAGTGTGTCATCTGTCATTTCTGACAAATGTGAATGCAAGAATAAAATCCTTGGTAGAGAATAAGGACCTATGAGTCAGGGTTGAGTGAAAGGGCATCAAAGGCTTTAGTTCCTGATGCTTTTTCTTTCCCTCTGTTGTTTTTCTCTGATTTATCTCAGTGTATAGTGTCTCTTAGAGGAAAATATATTCAACAGCTGAAGAGAAGTGGGGCAGAGGTACTCCAATATCCCCAGGTCTGACCAGCAGTGAGGCTGCAGATGCATTCTCAGCAAGCACACACATATATACCTTGTATATCCATATATACACAAACAGACACACAGATCAGACACACACAAACAGATGAACCACAAAAAAACAGACACTACCAATGGCCTCATTCTTCTTCCTCTCTGGCAGGGAGAGATGGAGGTCCACTGGTGACAGTATATACATAAATACAGTGCGGATCTTTTCAGCAGCTGTGCTCAGATACTCTTGAGTAAATGTTCATGGACCACATAAAGTCTCACCAGCTGCTGGCTTCTGGACATTCAAGCTTCTGAGGCTGTAGTCCCACTCTTTTTGTTGATATAGCTCATTGCAGAAAAACACAATTGATGAGGACTTCCCTGGTCTCCATAATGAGTCTCCCTGTGCTCCAATTCCTGTGCTCTAATTCACAGACATAAAGGCTGACCCTCAAAGACAAATCCATCCACTTTGTCCCAGCTACTTTGATAATTTCTAGAGATCCCACATTCCTTGTATGCCCGTACTTGTTCCTCTTGCTGCATCACAGACACATTTGTGTCTCCTAGTCTGACTCTGAACCCACATCTCCATACACCTCTGTCCCACCTTCCCAATTCCCACATACACAGACTGAGTAGAGAACCACCCCCCCCCAAAAAAAAAAATTAGAAAGGAATTTAAGAAGAAGATCGGATGTGCTACAGAGGTTACATGCAATACATAGGAAAAAAAACATCCCTTTTTATTCCCTTTGTTCTCTATTCACATTTCTTCTACCCAAAGTCACTTAAATTCCTCACTTTTGTTCCTCTTCATTCCTTTCCTTCCCTAAATATTCCAGAATAAGTCCTGTGTCATACTGAATTGCTTTTCACCCACAGGGAAACCTCTAGGTTTCATCCTCCTAGGTAACAACCCTATTAGCTTGAATGGTTATCCAAAGAGCTGCTCTGGCTTGATTTAATATCAGAAATAGTTTGACCAGAAGGACCAGGGAAGTGATTGTCCTTCTGTGCTCAGCACCAGCTTACTGTGTTCTGTTTTGGGCCCTTCACTTCAAGAAATACATTGAGGTGATGGAGCAAATCCAACAAAAGATAATGAACTTGGTGAAGGGAGTAAGTTACGTGAAGAGTGGCTGAGACAGCTGGGGTTGTTTAGTCTGGAAGAAAGGCGACTCATGGGTTTTCTACAAACACCTGAAAGGAGGTTGTAACAATGTGGAGATCAATCTCTTCTCCCAAGCAACCAGCAACAGGAGGACAAGCCACACCCTCAAGCTGCACCAAGGCGAGTTCATGCTGGACTTCAGGAAGAATTTATTTATGGAAAAGGTTTGTAAGCATTGGAATGTACTTCCCAGAGAAGTGATTAGGTCATCATGCCTGGAGGTTCAAGAAATTATTGGATGTGGCACTTTGTTCCATTATCTAGTTGACAAGATGGTGGTCAAAGGCTGAACTCGATTTTGGATGTCTTTTTCAACCTTAATTATTCCATAATTCTGTGATTCCCAATGACTCCTCATGATGCTTTCCATGTTTGTAAAATGGGGCGCTGAGGTTCTCCAGGGATAGCCCTGGTAGGGGCCTGTGTGGAATGTTTGTTCTCAGGAGGAAACAAATGTGTGTTCTACCTTGTTATAGTGCCTCCCATTGCTTCTCTGATTTCCTCAGATGGTCCTTTAACGAGCCAATAGCCCTTTGTGAGACACCTTGGAATAGTTCACCAGGGTATTTTTTGGGATGCCCCTCCTGCTGTTGGGATCCTGAGCTCCTTTGTATGTAGGCAGTTGGTTTTTGTCACATAACCTTAGGTTTAAACCCCTACCTCAGTTTAATGATTTCTGGAGACCCTATAATCCCAGCTTTTAAAATTTCATTTTATTCAAACAAGTAGTTTCAGTCCCACTATTTAATGAGGAATAGGTAGTTTACTTTCATTTTTTGAAAAAGGGGCATTAATATCTTCCCTAGCTATGAGAAAACCTTTAAAGTGGTGACCAGAATTAAATTAATTTTTATAAGTATGCATTCAGAATGTATAGAGTTCTTATTTTTTCAGTATCCAAGGATTGTTCTGTCTGAGTATTCTTAAATACAATTTTCTTGTCTGAGGTAATTTATGCCCAAGAACTTCTGCAGAGGTGATAAGTACTACTCTCACCTTCCAGCAGTGATTCAAATGTGGGTGGCTCATTCTGTGCTCACCAAATGTACACCCTGAGCTCAGGTGGGTGGCAGATGCATATCTCTGATACCTGTGGGCAGCAAATATTCCCTCTTTGAACCTGTAGGACCCAGCGAAAATTCAGAGTAAGGAAGCATCATCATCTGTAAAACAATTGACTCCGTATTTGTCAAACCTTTGGGCAATAAGTTACTTTCTATGTATGCACACATTTCTCATCTATCTTTCAGAAAATGTTTTACCTAGTCCACAGGCAGTAGAATTTCACAGTCTCTTTGGCATCTGGGCTTTTTTTGTTAGGCATGTTTGTACTGTTCCTTAATGATTACATTTTATGGTAATTGCTTTTTCCTTTGACAGACAGTCTTGGTCCTCTATGCGGTATACCCATTATCTTTAAAAAAGCACTCAGACTTTCAGAAAGTAAAAAGTAGACAAGAAATACATTGAGAATTTTATGAAAAATAATAACTTAAAATATCCATCTAAATAAGAGTTTGGGATGAGTAAAATCTTACCTGTTTTCTATTGACATCTGCAGAACAAGCTGTGCAGAAATGAACACCTGAAAATAATTATATGCTGTGCAGTAAACTTTGGAAGAACTTTTAGAAAACTACCCATAGAGAGTGAAAAAAAAGTCTAATATGTCTGTATTGTTTGACGAAATCCCACTTTTATCTGGTTGATTTGTTGTTTGCTGCTTTTGCAGCAGTGCAGAAAAACAAAACAACAAATGAACCTACATTATCAAAAGACACTAGAAAGTTTCAAATACATAAAATATAGAGAATGAAAAGCTTATAATGTATACTAAAAGTATAGGGAAAGAGAAACACTTCTATAGTAAACTGCCTATTTTTTTTTTTTTTTTTTTGGTAGATCAGAAATTTCTGAATAACATTATAACTGTATGAAATTGAAGTGGAAAAAAATTATTGTTTCAAAGGTCATCTACCCTTAAAGGGAAAGTATGACTTTAGTCAATGAACCAAAGGTCTTGCAAAGGTGCCCAAAAGTATTTTTTAGCATCTGAAAGTGCAGTAGAAAGTTCTGTTAAGGACACTTTAAAATATTTTCTCGTTTAAGACTTAGGTGAAACCTATCTCAGTGGATCTATTACACAGGTTATTACCATGCTGTATGCTCCGTCTTGATATGTACTAAATCCTTTTTTCTCTACGGTTAAAGAAATAAAATTGTAAATTAGATACTTGAAATAAACTTTTCCACTCTATTCAGCACTGATAAGGGCCTCAGCCAGAGTACTCTTTCCAGTTTCAGGGAAGATAGTTTAAGGATAAAGGAAAACAGAAGAGAGCCTGGAGGACAGCTACAAGAATGCAATGGTCTCCATGAAAAATTTATATAAAAGGAACGTTTTTTAAAGAAAAAAAGAAATGAATAGAAATACATAAAAGTAGCTTCTCACTAAGGCATTTTTTCCTATAGTCTCCATTGTGTTTCATGGTCACTGGAACATATAAATTGGCTTAATTTTTAGAGAAGAAATTGTAAATTAGAATTTAGCACTTTTGAAATGGAAAGGTTTTGTGCACAAAAATGGCCTTCCATGGAAGATAATGGGATTTCTTTTCTGGGCATTTAAAAGTATAGTACCAAAAAAAACCCCCTTAATGGATATTTGAGGCACTTTTGATTTTTGACAAATTCTTCTTATTCATTTTTTAAGGAAATAACCAGATGGGTGTTTGAGGTCCTTATAATCCTCAGTTCTGTAGTTTGGTAATTGATTACTTGGCTCTAGCCATTTTGAATGTAGGTTCCCAGTTTAAGCCAGGGAGATCTGCTGGGATGTCAGCGTGTTAAAGAAGAAAACAGTGAGATCCCGACCTGAGTCAGGTCAGGAGAGTGTTCCAGCTGTGTATCAAGCCCCAGAAAATGAAAGAAACTAGAAACAGTGGATAGACCTACAGCCCAGTAGCTGATTTTAAGGCATCCCAGACATTTTATCTCAAACTATTTTCTGAAGGTAATATGAACCTTATATTTTTTAAGTTTAGGCATTTTCCTACATAAATATCTTTGATAAAACTTCCCTTGTGAAGCTGGATAAATATACTGATTTCCCAAAACAACTGAGGTCATAGGTTACACTTTTAAGACACAGACAGGTAGACTCAGAGGAATTATTTTCACAGAAAACCAGTGATGTGAGGCTTCTTAATTTGAGAATAATTTTATAAAATGAAGACATATGAATTCAATATAGAAAACTCTTAACTTTTTTTTTTTTAAATAAAGCATGCATGTTCTTATCATGATGCTGTCTTGACCATAGATGTTAGACAATGTGTAGACCATAGATGTGTAATATGAATGGTCATAGGCTATAGTGGTTTATGTTTTAACATTTGAAAATGCTATTTCTAGATTTATCCCCATTCAGCTTTCTAAAATTTTTACTTTCAAATTAAATTTTTATTAATGAAATCTAATAAGGTGTGGATTTAAAGTATTTACTATGGCCTAAAGTATCTGAAATTCAATAAAAATTCTCATAGTTTATTAAACAATTGCAATCATTTAACTAATATGTGTCTGATAATATGCACTCTTCATATATAGTCAGACATGTATTTTAAGTAAATCTACCTCACTTATTTTTCAAAAGCATCTTTCAAACAATGCTAGTAATTGAAGTTTTGCTACTGTATTTTCTTTGTAAATATAGCCAACATTTTGAATGTACAGATATCTCATTTGAGAATCACTAATCATGCCTACAGTTATCTAGATGTATCATAAACTGAGACTAAGTTTTAAAAACCATAGTAACTTTGGCTTCCAGTAATTCCTGTCAAAAAGACAGAGAGAAAACAATTTCTTCTTTTGAATAAGAGAGGTAATTTTTGAGTCAGTTTTTCTAATGCTCTGGTACAGTGTCTCAGATGATAATACCTGGAAATAAAGTAGTAATTCTCTGGAATGTAAGTGAAGACATCTCAGAGCCAGAGGAAAGCTATGAATGAAACCATAGTTTGTTTTTTCTTCCTAGAGTAGATTATGGAAGAAAAAGCAAATAAATGTTCAGTGTATCCAAGATTCCTGCAGGTTGGCTTTATTACAAAAGAGTGTAAATTTCTGCCTTTAGAACAAATAAACAAAAAACCCAAAAGCTGACTTATGCGGGTGGCTGTGCAGTTCCCTTGATTGCCCATACAACATATGAATAGGATTAAAAATTAATTTACTGATACAATGAATTCAGTCATGTAATTGAATATCTTCAACTGTTGCTGCCATTATGTGTATTCATACAGATAATGGCCATTCCAGAGAAGCATTGTACATTGCTGTAAATAAAATCTATCCTAGAAAGATATTGCACCTGCTGAAATATTAACACCCCAGTAATAGACCTAAAATGGTAGTTAGTTCTACATTTATATGCTTTCCCATGCTAAATATCATGAACAACTGCACTTCTGATAAAGAAATTTTGTTAATAGGGAATACCCTAGATGTTGAACTGCAGGAGAACACTTAAAGAAAATTTATGATGGGTGAAATATATCTTTGGTTAGACTTGCATTAAACATATGGAACATAAATGAAATTCTGCAGCCTCAGGATTAAAGGAATGTATAACTAAGAGAGTCCTTTACTTAATATTTCATTTTTTGGTGTACATAACTACCTCTGATGTTACTTTGAGGAAGACTAGCAAAAAAAGCAAAGAGTAATGATGAACCAAATGAAAGACAGAGGCATTCCAGACTATTTTTCTATTCTGAAACACTGTGTATGCCTGGATGTAATTTTTTCCTTTTTTTTTCTTTTTAAATTCAGGCAGGTAAATTACAGCTTTGCACTTGTTGGTTTATAACAGCAAGGAGTATAAACTACAAAGGTATTCTAGATGTATTTGCCCTTAAAATACTGACTACAGAACCATGGAATACCATTTAATCTGATACTTCAAACAGCATAAATCCATCTTAGAATACTCTGCATGTAGAAAGAAGAATGAATAGGACAAGTGTAACATCTCTGACCTGAGACTCTCTGGTGTTCTTGCTGATAATGCAGTGGAGTTCCTTAAGAGTGAATTGTTGAAGAGAATATGAATAAATATATTTTAATGACCCTTTGCTTCATGACCAGCAAGTGTCAAATAATGGAACATACCAAACTAATAACAGCAGAGGTACTTCCAATCAAGTCAAAAGTTAAAACATGATACCTGTAAAGGTTTTAAAGTCCAAAGACATTTCTGGACAAATAATTCTTTGCCTCATAAAAAGAAGCAAACATAAATCCTAAGTCTTGCTGATATTTAGTAGATTTTAGTTCTGTATGTCTCCCAGGGCTTCTATTGCCAAAATAAAAGTATACAGATGAAAAATTACTACACAAATGCAAATTACTAGTTATTTGCATTCTGAGTATCCAAGAGCATCCACAAGAAAAAAAAAAATGTTTTTCAGCATTTAAGGTTTTTTTAGGAGTTTTTTACTTCCTTTCTCTTCTAAACATCAACATACTGTACCAATTATTTTAAAAGCTGTTTCCCAGAATGTTCATTGCTATTTACTAACAAAGGTTACAATTTTGATTTACCCCCTCCTTATTTTCTTCAGAGGAAGCAATTTCAAATAACAGTTTAATGAGTATCCTGCTATCTGAGACCTTTGCCTAACCCAGGAGTTGTGCAAAACCAATTAGAAGTGTACATTTGCAAATTGGGTGCATACAAGCATGACCAACTCCTCCTTGCCCTTCCTCCCCCACCCCTAAAAGAGGATTTCATTGTAAGTAAACTCAATTTGAAAACATTTTTTTTTTCTCTGAGAACCCATGTCCTCACCCAAATGATGCACAGATAAGTCACTCCTGAAAGAATATACAATGTAAGTGTCAAAGAAGACAATCATATGGAATTACTGTGGGATTATTTGTTGTTATTTTGTTGTTGTGGTTTTTTTCCCCTCATAATTTGCTACATTATGTATTTATTTATTTATTCATATGAAGCCTTCTGTGAAGCATCTGAAAAGATGTAATTGTTAGACTAAAGAAAGCCAGAAGTTTTAGTTTCTCTGAAACCAGGCCAAACACATAGGGCGCTCAGTTTTCCACACCTGGAAATTCCTCTTTAAATGCCCAAATCTGTCCTGCTTAGCATCCAGGTGTTATTTCTAGCATTAGGTGCCACTACAGAAGATCATGTGTCCTCTGCATGTGTCTATGGCTTTACTCTGGACTTGCATCTCACCCCTACACAACTGCTTGCTCATCCTCTACACTGGGTTAAAGGAGAAGATCAGAGGGGTAAAAGCCAGAAAATTCATGGGTTGAGATAAAAATATTTTAATAGGTGAAGCAATAGCCATGCACACAAACAAAGCAAAACAAAGAATTCATTCACCATTTCCCATGGGCGGGCAGGCAGGCAGGCATTCAGCCATTCCCAGGAAAAAGGACCTTCACGGCTTGTAACAATGGTGTGGAAAGACAAAGGTCATCACTCCCAACATCTGCCCTTCCTCCTTCATCCCCCTGTTTTATTTACTGAGTGTGATGCCATATGGTAGGGGATAAACCTTCGGTAAGCTGAGGTCAGCTGTTGTGTCTGTTTCCCCCCACAACTCCTTGTGCATTGCCATCCCCATCGTTGGTAGGGAAATTAGATAAACAAGAAAGTGACATTGCGAAAGAACTGTTCAGCAGTAGCTAAAACATCCCTGCATTATCAACACTGTTTTCATAACAAATCCAGATCATAGCACCATAGAAACTACTAGGAATAAAATTATACTGTACAAAACTGGTACAAGACATCAAGAATAAATATCTAAAATGGCAACAGATGACTATGGGCAGTCAATTGAGTAAAATCCAGACCCATCTAAAAAGATAGGCTGTAATAAAACAGGATACTGTAGTGCGAGAAAAAAAAAGAAATTTCAATCAGATTTACAATAAAAATATACTTAATAAGAGTCATGTCAAGCAAAAGGACAGGCTTCTCCTCCCCAGTATCTCTTCTTTGGTGCAGTATACTATATAATCTTTTATGCCATAGTATCTCAATTCTAGAACATATAACCTGCAGTGGTTTGTACTACTGATACTTTACACTGCTTTTTAAAGGAAGAGAAAAAAAGAATTAAGCCAGGGCAAAGAACTTTGTAAAATCCAAATGCTGCCACTGTTTAGCAAAGACATTCCTCCAGAATAAGTTGAGGGATTTGCATATGAATGGTCCTACTCTGAATGTTTCAGATTGTGATCTAAACCAAAGAATATACCACCAGACTGGCCTCAAAAGTCTCAGGATGCACAGATAATAGGTTTTTTGTACCAATACTACTCATATTACTACTAGTAGTAAACAACCCATGCAGGGGGGAATTAAAACAACAACCAAATACTCACCTTGAGAGAGTTAATTATAAATCTCCTTTTGGACCATATTTGTAAGCACACACTTTTTTACAGTGTGTGAATTTCACGGATAACAGAGGACACTGAAGCTAAATTTGCACTTGGAAGTGCAGCTACTGAAACAGATTGTTCTCTATTTTGTAAGGAAAAAAATGAGTCTTGGCAGTTCCTCAGTTCTTCACAATATGAAGCTAAAGGTCAATATTAGTTATAGTGAGGCAGCTAATACTGCTAAGTGCCAGTAAGTGGCCATAATGCACTTCAGTACACATAAAATAACCTCATGCGTTCCATACAGGTATAATCAGCAGGTCCATTAAGTGGCATATTAAATATAAGCCATAAAACAAACAGAAGAACATCAACTCTTTAATGATATCAAACAACAATCAAATCTTTAGGTCAAAATCATTGTCCATGTAATAAGACAAAGAGTCCTTTTTAATCAAAGTTCTTTTCCTTGTCATCCATGTTCCAGGGCAGAGTCCTTTACTCTTACAGTCTTCTCCTTCTGCAAGAGATGCAATTTGTTCTCCAATCTTTTTTTTTTTTTTTTTTTTTTTTTTTAGAATCGTTTCCAAGAATTTCTCCTGGAATGCTGGAATGAGCCTATTTTCTTTCAAAGAAAGAGCAGGAGCTTGGCTGACCTGTACACTTCTCCTATCTTTCAGAATGCATCTCAGCATCTCAGGTTCAATATCAAGAAAATGTTCAATCTTAGATCTGATAATGGGTTGGAATTATTTTTTTTCAGCAATATCTGGGTTTGCTTTTTTTTTAGAAGTAAGTTTCAGGCTAGCCTCAAGACTGGGAAGTGTAGGCTGTTATGCTCTCCTGCTTTTATAATGAGAGATCATTTGTCCAGACTTCTACTTACCCAAGAACACTGTCTGCATCATTAGTTTTTCCTTACTCTTGCTAATAATTGTTATTTCCAAGTTACCTCACATCTGCCATTGTGTTAGAGTGTAAGTTTTAAAACAATAAAACAAAACAAAAAAAGTGCTCAGGCACCTAAAGGAATACATCTTTTATTTCTCAGGCCCATTAGATCAGCACAGTGTTATCCTTATCCTTCCTCCGTGTAGGAGGTTTCATTATTCAATGTCACATTCAAGGCAGAGGACTGAAATACTGTTCTCTAAGCTGTTTACTTGCCCCACTGCAAGCATCCAGTCAGATCATATCCAGTCAGATATGTAACTTACATCTAATGATAGCTCTTCATGTCAGTCCCAGAATAGTGAATATTTGCTATTGAACACTTAGGTCAATAACAAATTTTAAATGTTTTTAATAATTTTAGGGGGGTTATCTGTGGTGCCAAATATATAGGCAAGGCCAAAAGGACTGAATAACATCTCTGTTTATCTGTTTCAGAATTTGTCTGGTATTTTTATGCTGGTTACCATTACAGTCACTGCTTAAAACTCAAAGAAAAACTGCATATCATGCATCCCATTTTCATCCACGGTTATCAGGAAATACCTAAATAAGATTAACACAGACATGAATTATACTTCCATGTAAAGCTCTCACAACCTCCCACTCTCTATTAACAGTTAAGGGAGTCCAGAAGCTGGACATTATCTCGATGTATGAATGAGTTTGTTTGAGTTTTTGTGCCTTTTAGAAAATATTCTAATCACCTTCATTTACTGCATCCCGATTTGCCTTTTCAAATTTTGTTGAGGTATCTAGGACTGGCCGTACATTTTAATCTCCTCAGAAGAGAAAATATATACAGATGTTGGACCTACAGCAGTCCAAGCATGTCAGGGAGCCACAGGCATATTTCAATAGCATACCCACTGCCTTCTGTGTCTGCGTGCACAAGCAAGTTCAAAAGGAAAGATTTTTCTGTTGCTGACAACTTTAGGGTCACAGTTAGCCTTGTTCTCTTAGTCTTGTGGTATGAAGCCTTAAAAAAACTCTTTATGTTAATAGCAAGCAAAAATTAATTCTGTATATGAATGGCTTCTGAAAATTCAAAGCAAATGATGTAAATCCCAAATGATCGCTTCACACAAAAAATGAAATTCTCATCTTCGTGAGATCAGAACTACTTAATAATCATATGATGTCATTTTACAAAATTATCTAGCAGAAATGATAAAAATGTTAGGCCCGAATAATCAGATTCAAAGGCCAGTGGCTCATAACCTATAGCTTTACTCAAGCACTCAAATAACTGTAAGCCCTAGGCATAAGAAAGTTGACGGGAGTCCTTACTACATGTTTCAATGTTTTCAAATAACTTCAAGTGATTCTCAATAATACAAAAAATGCAAAGGTACAGAATTTTTAAGAGCTAATATACCTCTAGAGAATGAAAAATCCTCTCTTGTGTATATTTATAAAGTCACAGAGTTTATGCCACAGATTTATCTTCATGTAAAAACCCCAAACATTTCCAGTCCAACTTATTGTTCAGAAGATGAGTGGGAAAATAGATGAACTAGCAAACCTACTGACAGAAGAAGGAAGCAATTTTAAGGTCAAGTCCAGTAGAATCTCTAAAAGTGCCTCTTTCAACTGGTTTTAAAAGGATCTAGGACTCTGACTAGCTCAGAGTCCACTGTCTGTGTTTGGTTACATGAGATCCAAACAATGCACATGATAAAATTTCCACCTCTGCAAGAGAAGATTTTATAGATGTTATGTGGAACTGCACTTAGGAGCTACTACTTTTGGGGGTTTTTGCAACTTTTCTGTTTTAAAGTGTAGTGATTAAACAATAATGACAGTTCCCTAAAGAATGATATAAAACAATAGAGATAAATATAAAAAGGGTATTTGGGATACATAATGGATTGAGATCTTTAGCTTATAACCTTATCAGTATTGCCAGTTTTAGCATAAATAAGCTAAATATCTTGATTACAAGATGATGTAAATAATCTGGAAAGAAATGCATTCCTAATAAATAAACATTTTCTGTCCAAATGGGGGATTACATAGTTTAAATCTCTGTTTATATGATTAGTGTTCAAAGATTCAATTATTATTATGTGCAATGTTTTCTGTCTTTTATAATAGAATTTAAAAGGAAAAGACCTTTTCAACAAAAATCTTGTTTCTGCATATGCGAAATATTTTTTGGTAAAATTTTTCATTTAGCTATTTGTTATTACAGAGGAAATTTTACACGAAAAACAGTGATTCTTTACTAGCTGTAAATGGAAACATGAATAATCTGTTAATGCTGGTCATAAATTTCTTGGCATGTCCAAATGCCATACATAGAAAATAATCTTGTATTCATGATATTTTCAAAGAGGCTGATGAGTCCTATGAAGGATGGCCCAACTGCAAATAAAAGGCATAAGAATGTTATATCAAAAACTGTACAGAAATCTGAAAATTCTTAGGACTACCTGAAAGGCTTATATAATTATTACCTGAAAATCCAGCTTCTTTGAACTTCATGAGAGTTTTTTGATTGCTTATCTCACTGGAGTAACAATATCACCTCTTTTATTTTGCATAAATCTACAATGGATGTTCCTTTCCCTAGGAGAGCTGTAAAAAACAAAATTAAGTGTGAGAAGATTCTTTTAGTTTTATTTGCATTCCTTGCAAACTAAATGACAGGCTCTGACTTTGAAGGCATTCCCAAGTTTTATAAATGCTACTAATGAAAAATATCAAACACTAATATTCCAGCTGGAGTCGGTTTTATTTCAATCTTTCTGGTTAATATTGCCATGAGAAAGAGAAGCAAAAATCTGAGAGTCATTTAACAGTTATGACTGATGTTACAGAACCAGAACATTTCTATCAGAAAGATCATCATGGCTTTGATTCATGATTTGCCATTAGATGGTCTCAATGAGAGTAATGAATTAAACTGCAATTTGAAATTCAATAACTTTGAGTCTTTTCAGCAGAGTTACTCAGAAATATTTCTGTGTTGAAGGCCAAATATGTTTACCCTTTTCCTCTCCTCTCCTCTACTCTCCTCTCCCCACCTCTCCTCTCCTCTCCAGATGAAGACAATTAGAGATTGCATGACACTTAGGAAACACTGAGGAAATAACTTCTTAGTTACAGGCCGTGAAATCAACAGCCTAACTCTTCCCTAGAGTTTTAAAAAATAAATTTAATGACAGATATATTAAAGAAGATATCTTAGGTACTTTCCAATAAACATATCCATATTTTAACTTTCATGATATGGATGATGTCATCAGGATTATTTCATATCCACTTATGATTTTATGGAAAGGTGTTTTTAAAGTGCCCTACAATAATCGGTTTTCAGTTTGTCTTTTTGCATTTGATGTACCTGAAGAGGTCACCAGTAAATCTGTGGAGCTGACGAGGCTTTCAAAGGCTGTATTTCTTATCAAATCCTCTAGATTAAAGGAGATTGTGGCCGAATTTCCCCAGCCTGTAATGCCCTAGAAGAAACATCCAAAATGCATAATCAGATAATAAATATATATGTATATTAAAAAAACTCTTTAGATCAAGTGTAGCTGATTTTGCTGATTTTTTTCCTCACTGCCTGGATCATTATAAAGCTGTATAATACTTTATATTGTTTATATATATATATATATATATACACACACACAATATTAAAGGAACTTAAATATTGAATATGGACTGAAATCACTGTTAAATCTCATAAGATAAAGTAAATTAAATAGATCAACTTCAAATAATTAAATATGTCTATAAAGCAGGAAAAAAGACACTCTTTGTAGATTATGAATTATTAAGGTTTAGTAAAGGATATGAGGAATACAAGCACTGTGAAGAGCCAGAACAATTTGGATATCAATTATATAACTTTGACAATTTGACTGCCATTTTTCTTGTATGAAAGAAAAACTGGTTTTAAAAATAATTTTATGGACTCTTAGAAGTAACTAAACATATAATGTCATCAGACTTCCTGTGTAAAAAAAAGGTAATAGATTTTTATATGTGATATTTCCATCAAGTCTGTACTTTTCATTTACCTAAAGTACCATAGGAATGCATAAAGAAGTATAGGAATGCTTCAGGCAGCTCAGCTTAATAAAGAAATAATGAACAACAATGGAACAAACTTATCTCTAGTTTAACTGAGATTATCAATAGTCATGTTTAGTATTCCATTTTGAATACATCTAGTTTCAGCTACCAGCCACATGACCTCATTATATGCACATAAATGAGACTTAATATCTCTACTATCTGAAAATTCATCATGTAAAAAATTAGTGAGAAAATTCATGTGACTTTTTCTTTGATAAATTATCTAGAAAGACAATGTTTTTCATTTAAGCTGAATTTTGACAAAACGTGCATCAAAGTTTTTTCTATGATCAAAGGAATGAAGTAAATATGGTAAAAAGGTTTTTCGTCCCATCCTAAAATCAGTGTCAGGGGAAGTGACATTTTCACTAAATAGTCTCTAGACCAGATGCTTAACTTTTAAAAGAGCAAATTAAAAAATAAGTGGTGGTGAACCTGAGATATTTCAGAAACATTTGCACTGTTATACATATTTGAATATCATATTTGAACTCCTACAAAATAAGCCTTTATTATTGATCAGTATCTTTAGAGTGCTGACATCAAAACTGAAGATCCTTGTAATGAGCTCATTATCATGCTGTACTTATAAGAACACCACCTGGTTTTTCTCTGTGTATTAGTTATGCATCAAAAGATCAGTTTGCAGGCTTACCCACTGTGTCATCTTTGGATTCTATTTTCCCATAATAGAATAGTTATATTTCCAGGACATCCATTGCATTCAAAAAAGGGTTTTATAAGTAACTTAATTTAAGGTGTTCCCTAGTCAAAGAGGGAAAAAATGCTGGCTTACAAATTAATCTCTTCCTGCAACAGTGAGAAAAGACATCTCTAAAACAAAACCAAAACTAGAAGTTGCTCAGCTCTAAGCTTGTGATATTTGAAACAGGTTTAGCCTAAGAGGATCACACTGCTGAGTACTTGACAGGACTGCTCTGAGCGGCTGGAAAGCAGTGTTGTCAACCAGAAACAGCAAAATCTATCATTAAAACTTTTGCTTCGAGGAAGGAGTTGTAGTGGCTAAGGTACCTGTTCAGAAACTTACACTGGACTTCCAAATATCACAAACTTACAGAAAGAGCACTGTAACTTCACCCAGCAGTCTTTTGGCTCCTTATGCTGATGTTAGTCATTAGCTCTTTTTACCATATTTACTTTTCATTAGACTTTCAAAATGAAAGATGAAAAAAAGTAACTAATTCTTCACTGTTGTCTTTTCTTTACTCCCAGGATATGAACTTCAACACTTAACAGCATTTTTTTTCTAGATTTCATTGACATAATATGTTTTAAAAATAAGGCAATCAGAAATTTTAAACACAGATAAATTAAAAATTACACAATTAAAGTGAATGAAGACCAGATATGAACTCTAAAACCACAAAAGACAGCAGGATTATAAAAATATGTTATTGGCTTGTTTATCAAATATCAGTCACAAATGTAAATAAACCAAAACACTTTTGTAAAGGCTGAAGACATAAATGTAAATATCAGAGTAAATGGTGGAATAATTTTTCAAAACCTCAAAACAATATCATTCCAATTCAGCTGGAATTTAGATAAAATTTCTTAATTCAACATGCAAAGTGCCTCTGGATGGATGGCTCAGGATAAAGGGACTTTAGTACCTGCCAGTGCAATGATCAAATGGTTTAAGGTCTGGTTCAAATGGTTCACTGGTTTAACAGTGAAAATTCATATCCTATGTCTTTGGTAAAATATATATATATGTACCATATACAAATAATTGATATCATAATTATGTTGCAATATCCATAGAGTGAGAGACTTCACTTGCTACTACAAGGATGTCAAAGCTTTTGTTGATGAATGTGCACCCTTACATTAATGAATTTCTTCTTTATCCTTTCCTTTTGTTTCTCTAACTTCTTTGAAAGTCTGATGTGAGACTTTGAGTAGCCATGTTCTAAATGGAATGGAGATCATAAAGAGAAGACTTTCTTCATCCTGGAAGAAGTGTGAGGATTTCAACAGAAGACCATGGGGTGAAAAGTATAGTTTTAACATTCTGGATGTTCTCTAAAAGAGATAAATATGTAAGTATGCTGCTTTATAATGGCATTACCTGGAAGAAGTATGATTTATAGAAGTAGTCACTGGCTGACATTCCATAGAATGGCTTCTGTTTGCAGTAATATTTATTTTGAATGGTGCTCTGTAAAGCTACAGAGAAGAGAAATCAGCATATACCAAGGTGCCATCAAAAGACTAAATCACTTAGAATGCTGTAATATGCAGTTACAAACTTTGAATCTTATTTAAAAAATGGCATAGCACAAATTTTCAAGTTTAGAAAATACAAACTTAACAGTTTTAAAGAATTTAGAGGCCTGTGTGCTCAGATTTTGCCAAGTAGATCTAAACAAAATTAAAGTTTCAGTTAGGTGCTGTCGTGGTTTGGTCCGGAAATGTGTTTCTGGAAAGGTCTAGGTCAGGCCAATCGGTGGCCAGATCTGAAGCTGGCAGCTGTGCCAGCCTCTGGGATTTGGATAGGCCTCTGAGAACACACAGGGATTAAAAGCAGAGCATTCCCAGAGGAACTCCCTCTTTGATCCGGCAGCAGGTGAGCTGGTCTGACCTCCTCCCCCTGCCCAGCTGCGTCTGGGTGTGGGAGTCATGCGGCCTGAGGGGAGAAGGCCAGGGCCCCAAAAGGAGGAGGGATGGAGGAGAACATGGGACGGTTTGGGCAGCCCCCTGGGAGAGAATGGCAGAGACTGTGCTGGCTTGGAATGTGATATCTTGTGCCGGCACCCGGCCAGGAGGAGAAGGGCAGGGGGACAAGGTGCCCAGCCGCTGGGAGACCGGGCTGAGCTTTTAACCCTTTTAGTGTTGAAACACTGATCTTCCCCAGCTGATAGTTCAGAGGGGACGGAGGATGGGAAAGAAGAAAAGGTTCAAGTAGGTGAAGAAAATACCAGCAGATGAGAATGCCCCAGATGGAAGAGATGATTGGAGTGGCTTTGGCTGGACTTTTCTCTTACATAGCCACGGGCGAAACCAATTTTCTTCTGATAATGCAGAGACTGCACCTTGGGGGAGGCGGATGGCCATGGGCCAGGAATGATAAGGCCGCGAGGAGAAGTAGAGGGAACAGAGACTGAGGGGGAGGGTGTGGTGGAGCCCTCTGCCTTCAGCAGAGAAGGATCTCTGTTCCCGAGACCCAGGCCCCAGGGGAGTGAATATGGGGGGGACAGACGTCCCAAATGGTAGGAGGCAGCCATTTCTTGGAAGTGGGAGACAAAGCATTCTTAAAAGGACCCAAGGAGCAATTTGGATCCGTGGACAGTGGTGAGAGCGCAGAACATGGAAGGAAGATGGTCACCACGGCAGATTTTCTCCGGGCGGCTGCCACATGTGACGCAGAAGCACAGGAGGTTCCACTGTGTTTCCAGGGGAAGCCCATGGTGTAAGAGGGAGACTCCTCTCTCTTGATGAACTGGGGGGAAGCTTGTGTGAAAGAGGGTATTAGACTGAGAATCGATGTGTTAGAGGGGATTTGAATGTTAGAGGACTGGGGGGAGGAGGAGTGTTTTAGGAGTGTTCCATTGTGGATTGTTGTGTGTGTTTTTTTTCCTTTTTCTCTTATGGTTCTGTGTTGTAGATTATTAAAGTGTTGTGTTTTCCCTCCATCCCCAATTAGGAGCCTGCTTTGTTCTGTTTCTGAGTCACATCTCATGGCAACCATTTTGGAAATACACCTTTCATGGGGGCCCTGGCATTGTGCCAGGGTCAAACCATGACAGGTACTTGTGGTTTGGCATTAAGAAACATTCATTCAGATGGCTACCAGTAATGCCCAACCATTCTGACACTTGGCTGCAATGAAAATTCAACCCAGGAAAAATAAAACAAAATAATCTACAACCACTTTTTGCATATATATTTTCACAAACATCAGAAATTCTGATTGATGCTCCCTTACATCTAAGTCCTAAAATAGTCTATGGACATGAATGTTCATGTCCTCTACACTCGTATCACATCTTTCTTTTATAATTCATTCACTTCCTTTTTCATTTCTCCCATGAATTACTCACTTTTCCTCAAATGCAAAAAGAAAAAAAAAGCATATTTGCTCATTCATTATTCATTTTTATGTCAAGTGCATACATGTATTTCTTCTCTTACTCTTTTTCTTTCACTATAAAAAAGAAGTATAAAAATATTTAATTTTCTCAATGCAAAATATTTAGACTCTTTCCACACTGAAATTCTGTCAAAATTTTTTGTTGAAACTGACACATTTTTTAGATGCTAAAATTTCATCTAAATGTCTTCTTCCTTTCATAAAAAGCTGATCAGTAAAAAAAAAATACTCAAAACTTCAAAACCGAATGGAAAAATAAAACCTCCACCAAAATCCACCATGTCTAATATTTCCCAGCAGCTACCAAATTTGCTCTTTCTTGAATATGTTTCCTGTGTCTGAGCTCATAAATTTTTCATTCTGCCTTACACTTACCCCACTGAAGCAGGGTGGACAACAGGACAATTTTTCCCCAGCATGAGTTTTGCATTCTGTAAACACAAAACCAGGCAATGTGCATAGACACAAAATCTCCTTGTATTTTGTCTATTAGCAGTGATGTGTGGAAGCACTGAATCACTGAACCTTCTTACATAGTCACTAGTAAATGTAATAAGATTTTTCTGGATTTTTTTGTTAAATTTTTAATTTTTCCAGTGGTGCTGTCATCTCCATTAATGGAACAGGTTGGGTTTCTATGAGCAGATATGTCTTAGAAAATCAAATCACAAACACTTCTGGTGTAGAGATATTTGGTTATCTCTACCATTTCTGTGTTAGATCTCTGTGTGGTATTGCCTTGGTTTAGGCCACTTTATCCTCCCCCAAATTATTCATGGGATAGTTGGATGTTTTTCACAGAAGAGGATGTGTCTATTCCACCTCTCTATCCTGTCCTTGTCTGTTTTGGAAGCAAATAGAAATTTCAAAAGTTTGGCATGTCCGACCAAAGTAGTCAGTTGGCTTTAGCATTGAAGAACCATCCCTGGCACTGCTTTGTTGATTATTAACCTCTGAATCAGCCTCCTGGGACATTATTTGATATTTCAAAGACTTCATTAGATATTTTAGGTCACCTTCTCTGATTTTGCAATTAATTATTTTCCAGCCTGCTCACTGAAACAGCATCAGGGCACTCTTACAAAGAGGCATTGTATAAGTAAACAGGTAACAGGTTAGCTGGACATGTTTATCACAGCAAGAGGAAGTAGAGAAAGGAAAAGTAGCTCAGAGGAAATGTTGGTCTACTGGAAGAAATACACTTTTGAATGAAAATTACTGTGATATAACCAGATTTTAGATTTTCTTAGGTATTTTCACTTCCACAGCCAAAGTTTGGAATAAATATTTTTGTAGATTACTGTATGCAGTGAAAGAAGTAAAAAAATATTCATGCTGTGTTAGTCCTATTTCTTCAATATTGACTTGTTATCATAAGAGACAAAAATACCAGAATAAATTGAAAAAAATACCGTAAGTAGTTGCACATTTTCTCAGCCTTTTTTTTTTTTCAGAATATAAGTAACATATATAAATGTACAGATCATTCTGGATCTATGCAATAAAATTGGAAAAGTCAAATATGGACAAGCATTATGTTTCATCATAACGGAAATTAATACCTCATCAGTAACCTTTAAAGCAGAAAACAAGCACTATTTCCTAAAATAACTTTAAAGATTACTTTTAAGGTTTATACTACTCACTTCAAGTTAGATCCCAACTAGTGCCCATACAAGCCAAAGGAAGAGAGATCTGCATTGCCCCAAGCAAGGAGAATTTGATTCCTGTATTTCAAAACAATTTCACCTCCTATATTAAACTTACTGTTTCTTTTGGTTTATTTTGTTTAAGCATACTCAAGATGCCTAAAGCTTTTTAGCTTTATATATTTATGCATTAACCTTCAAATAAATAAATACCATGATGGAAATTAACTTAGGCCTGTAAGAATGTTATTTCATATGACTTAAAACATTTCATAAGAATTTATTTTTCTTCTTCTTTCTCTCCTGCTTGGATATATTTACTGTTTATTTATGCTGTTTATTTTCAAGTACTATAAATAATATTGAACAAATCAGGCTGTTAAAGGTTGACATATACAAATATGAACACATGCTTTTTTGGAATCAGGTCCCAGATTCTCTCCCAGTCATTAAGGTTCTTAGGGTCACTAGCAACAAGGAAATAGTTTAATTTTAAGATGCAAAACTGACATTTATTGTAACATTTTAAATATTATCTGAACATTTAAATTATTTTCTTAATATCAAATAGATGAAGCAAATATAATATCACATTTCTGTCAGAGAATAAAATTAATTTTGAGTACATTTTTTTTTGTTCCCCATCTATCAGCAATAAATTCAGGATTTCAGCTGCACAGACTGCAAGAAACACAATAAGTCCAGTCTTCCACTGTAGCCTGGGCATGTTCAGATAGAAAAGCATATGCAAAACATATGAAAATTATATACCATTTTCACATATTATGCATTTTAGCTACCTGAAAACTTTTAATGAAGAGAAAGAGGCACATTTTTTCTCTCAGGATGGAGTGAATTGCATTAGAAGTATCTGCTTCTCTGTAGTGATTACAAAAGTAACCGTACTAACTACCTCTAGGGTGGATATCAACAGAGTAGATGCCAAGTTAGGTAAAGTAAATTCCACTTGGGAGATAACAGATAAATTGACATCCAGAGTAAAAATGTGAACTTCTACAAAAAGTCTTCATGATATAAAATTCAGCCTTTCTACAGTTATAATAGTTTGAAGTAGAAATACGGTTATCCAACTTATTAATCATTATTGATAATGAATCTCTGGAATTGGTGTATAAAAATGGGTCTGCAATGAGCCTAAAAAACCCATTCACGATTTTCCTCTATTATGTACATTTTTTTTTAATTTTAATTTTGTGAAATGAGGAATTAGTAGGGGAAAAAATAGTTATATTATCAGAAATTCTAGTCTAAGCTAGTTGGGGCAGATACAAACGTCAATGGAGAGTATTACCAAAAATCTAGATGATGCTCATTAAATCCACTTTCTTCCTCTCCTTCTTTCTCTTTTATTGATAGCAACTATGTCTAGAAAAAATGTCTGGAATTAAAGAAGGAAATATCTCTGTTAGAAAAATGTCCTACAAATTAAGATTGTTGTTATATATACCAGTGAAGGAGAACACACGTGCTTATTTCTGTTTTTTAGTTTATGCTTTTTTTGAGAACTTACCTGCCTGAATCTCATCTTAGCTGCAATTAGTCTTATATGCCATAGAAACTTGAGTCTTAAGGATTATATTTTTAAATGGAAAATATCTTAGCAGAATCAGATTTTTTTGTTGTAAAATTCAAATTCCATGCTTGCTACTGTGTTGAATTTTCATATGGCAAAATTCATTGCATAAGTATATATGAGGTATATGAAATGCTAATATTTTCCATATGTAAAGTCTACCCACTTTCTCTATTATGTTCACATATGGTTAAGATTTATATAAGCCAAAAAAGCATCCAATGAGCATCACATTGGAAATTGCAGTACATAACATTCAACAACACTAGAACAGGACTCCCAGATTGGAAATGATCTGAATACATCTGCCCCAAAATCAGATAAATAAACCATACATAGACTAAAAATTCATAGCAGTTTCAAACTCCAGTCTGTTGAAAATTGTAGCCTTTTTTGCTTCCTAACACAGTTTTCAGCATTGTGCTGAGTTTTCTGAGTGTTTTTTCAGATGTGAATTTTCCATAACTCTATAAATATTGTATTTATCCTCCATCAAGTTAATTGTCCATTTTCTAGTTTCAATCTATATTACTAATTGAAAAAAAAATATTTTAATTCCTACACCTTAGGTTAGCTTCCAATTTAGGTTTAAATATGTGAAAGTAGCTCTAAAATATCTTAAATTCTGAAATTAGATTGACAAATTAGTTATGACAGTCCAAGACCAAATTTTTTGGAAGATAACATTTTTGTTTGTTCCAAACAGAAATAAAGCATTTATAATCTGAAAAACAGAAAAAAAGGGGAAAAAAACCCCTCAAATTACCATCATGGGCAACCCTTTGCTAGTAAGTTTGTTGAAGACATGCAAAAAAATACAGCATAGGTAATTTACATATGCTTTCCTAGGGTTTATTTTCAGAATGAAGACTATGAGAATCTCAAAATAATGAGTTTAGATTTTTCTTACAACAGAAGTCTGACTTTATGCTTTGTTATTTGAAAATTCCCTTAGCCTCATTCTTGTTAAAATCAGAATAATTTCTAATTATTTAACCTTGTACCTCTCTTATTTTTAAGCTTATTTTCAGTAACTTCAAATGGTAATTCATCTGGATTCACCTGCTTTATGTTGTTACCATTAAAACTTAACATTGTACATTGCAATGGTGCTACTACAATGTTTCGTTCATATAGTTTTCTACTAGCTTTAGCTTATGCTGTCCTAAAACAGCCAAAATAGTTAAAACTTGGATAAGTCGATGCTGATTATAACATCTTTAGCCCACATATGATTTTTAACTGCTTATTTATCAGTCTTCTGAATCATATCTTTTACATATGCCTCTAAATAGCAAATTTAAGGATGGTTTGGATCTACTTACACGAAGCTTTCCTTAATACAGACCAGCTGCTGTGTTGTTTATATCTTTTTGTTGAAAGGGTATACCCTTGTTACTAACCGTAAGACATCTTCCTGCTGCATCAAGGCCTCTCTCTCAAGACCTTCACAAGAACACTTATCAACTCTATTTCTTTTTGGTTTTTTTTCCCTAAGATTTGTTGTTTCTGCTTCTCAGCTTAAATTTATACTTGAAGTTTTATCGTCAGGGTCCATCTTTTTTTCCGGCTTGTACAGTACTCACTTGGTGTCCTTTCATGATAAGAGCTTTCAGGCGCTTAGAGATAATGTCTCTTTTTAGCTGCCAGCAGAACATTTTCTATGTTAAATGTAATTTTTAGACACTGCATAACAAGAGGACTTCTCAGTTACATTTTGTTCCTCTAGCCTGCTATTAATGAGCAATTATTCACTTGCTATAGGATAAAAAGGACAGAATATTCGTGCAGCAGAAAAAAAAATAATAACTCTTTGAAAGCATATAATACTTAGTGAGGTCTGTCTTTGTAGGAGCAGTTTTATATATAGGAACTTCACAAACATTAACTTTGTAAGGTTGCAAAATTATCAAGGTCTCTTTCTCCTTTACTAAATTGTGTACATACTCATCTACTGAGGTTTTGGCAAAACTTGAGCCTGACTTCTGCAGTCCTGAAAAAGAGCGGCTTCTTGAGTCTGAAACAGTTGGTCATAGATCCATCATAACAAGGCATGACCTTGTCCAGTTGTAGAACATATATATTTTCCTTTTGTAAATGGCATAAAAAATAATCAGTTTTGGATGGCCCACTTACAGAAGTTGTGCAGTTTAATCTTCAGCTGGCCTTAAAACTCTCTCTGGATTTGTTTTGCTCTCCAGAAATATACCTAGAATGGATAGTGTTGGTTATTTTTCTGCAGTCTGATTTCTTCAGATAGAGGCATCAGGCCACTGTATTTCATGTGCTATGTAACAAAGCTAAAATTAGGCACATATTTCTATCTAATTTCACTTTCCTACATAATTCTCAGCCTTCATTGACATAACATTATTTTTCCATGAAAGAGAATTCCTATGATTGCTCTCATGAGTTCCAATTCAGTTCAGGTGGAAGTTAAAGTTTTATATGTTTCTTTGGTCGTAAGTTCCCTATTCGGGTGTTTTTATTTCCATAATAGGACTATCTAGCAATGGATTTTAACCATAAGAAAAAAATATCATACACAAGGAAAATAAATGTTTTCCATACATCACTAATACTGTAACTGAGTGGGAAAAAAACCCAAAAAACCCAAAAACATAAAGCATAAAAAAATTTTATCATATTATGTGAAATTTCTAAATATACTTTTAAATTACACAGTTAGTCTTCCTTATCTGTCTGTTACTATGCCTGCCTTGCTCTGTTTAAATGCAACAAATTACTTCACACATTCAAAATGGATTTCATCTTTTCCTTCTATTTTTTAAACTTAAGTAGCCATTTAGTATTTGTAAATGATGAATGAATTTAATTCGGTTATGAATTTTTCTCCTAAAAAATGGCTAGTTTCTCCACTGCATATATATTTCATAAGTCTTTCTTGAAAATAAGTAATGGTTTTAGTTTTTAAAGTGGTATATCACTAAGCCAATATTCTTATAGTAAAATAAAAATGGGATGAAGATAAAGTTAATTAATATTTTGCAGCTAATTATAATAACAGATTATTGGAGATAAGGGTTGCAGTTATATAAGATTCTTGCTAAGCAACAAACTACTCACAAGCTCTAACTCATGAAAATTTCACAGAATATGTCTTGGGATTTTCAGATGCCTTCTTGAAATTGAACTTTCTAATAACTGAAATACCTGACGTGTAAGAGTAAATAGAGATAGAAGTAATATGCTTGATGCTTTGCAGCGTGCTACAATAATCTAATTCTTTGCTAATAACATGTAAACTGCTGTCATTCTGAATGACTAAATCATTCTGACTCATGAACACATTGAAAATACTGCATAAAAGAGCCAGATACTAGAAAATTTAATTTCTACTCATTTGCTGTTGATAGATTCTATAACGTAAAATAAAAACATTTCAGTGGGATTTAAGTATTGTACCTATGAACAGGGCTGGTGCTGAGTTACAAATGTTGTTTTACCCCTTAGCATTGCATTCATTTCATATAGAAGCCTGAAAGTCAAATAAAATCATTCCACTTCATGGTTATGTGGCATGGTAATAGGCTGAGTGTACAGCCACTAGTTTATAGCACCTTTATATAGGAGATTTCTTGAGTGCAGGATTCACATCCTGATGCTGACTTTGGAGCCATGGCCACTTAATGATTTTACCATTATTATTACTTAATTAATTATTATTGTTATAATCCATCAGATCTTTCTATTTCTATTATCATTACTAGGCTGATGACTAACATGAGTGAACTAGAAAGCTGGTTCAGTGACATCTTGTATTTTGACCTTATTTGTGCAGAAATCAATTATTACAGTCCCTGATGAGTCAACTGTTCTGCCTTAGGTCCTTAAACTAAAATTAAACTTTTCTGAAATGTGTAAGTTCTTATTATGTGCAAAGAAATATAGAAAAGTATTAAAGGATAAAAAGATAAAAAGCATTTTTCTAGTTATCAGTAATTTTGAATATCAGACTAGATCTAGTTACCTGATCATTATCAGAGGACCAATGCTATCATTTTCTTATCCTAGAAATAGAATTGTTATGGACATGCAGGTTAGCAGTGGAGATGATCATATTAATATACTTCTGTCATTTAATATGACTTCTTGGGGTTTCCTACCATTTTTTCCCCTTGAAGTCTGGAGAGATTTGAAGAAATAGAATATTTTCTATCATCTGTCTTGTAAGCAAACAGAAGAAAAAGAATATTTTTTTACCATCTGTCTTGTAGACAAACTCAATCTCAAAATTTGGAAGGAAAAATTAGGAATAAACTTTATATGCATATCTTAGCATCTTCGCACCCATTTTCACCCTGGTGATTTCCAGGTTTAAAAAATAGTACTAAAATAGGTTATTTTTTTCTTTTAAATTCTATAATATTAGAAATTTATTCAATTCTTTAGCAGCCTGAAGAGAACAATATATTTTTTCAAAAAGAATCAAGGGTATTTATGAAAAACATTTCTTAAAAAGACACAGATTTTTGTACTATTGTTTCATTAAATTTCTCTTTGAGATTTCATATTTTTCATCATTTTGTTAAATTAGCCTCATTAACCAACATATCAAGAAAGTACAAATTGGTCTGTAGATAAACTCTTTTTTTTTCTCCCATCCCCTTTGTTAAGCAACTAGAAAATTCTATTGCATAAAGCTAAGGTTTTATGCAGCCACAGATGAGGTCCTGGGGAAGGACCTATGCCATCTATTGATACTTCCAGCTGTAATATATAACAGTATGAATATACAGACATCCCACTGCACAAATATCCTTCCCTAGGTATATGATGTGATAACAACAGGGCAAAATTAGCATGCTCCTCCATATTATTATTTTAATTGCAAAAAGCAGATGTTTTCTGCAGGAAATAGAAATAACTTATTCTTTATTTCCTTTCTATGTGCTTCAATCAGTCTGAATTGCAATTAGTAGACTGAATGTCAAAACCTTTGGCATGGACTAGGATTTTTTTCAGTGGGGTATTTTATTGGGCATCTGATATATTTCAAATGCTGTCTCTCACCATTGAATGTGAGACTAAATAATAAACATTCACAGAAATTGGCTCAATTATATGATTGCCAGATGTAAATGAAGTCTTCAGAATATTGTTTGCAATAAATAGGGTAAGCAAGTTCATTTTCCTTGCATCATTGTTGAGGGAACAGCTTCAAGGTAACATTTCTAAGCTCCTTGGATTTTAAACTGCGCTCCTTGGATTTTAAACTGTGCTCCTGGGTCTAAAGAAGAAGATATATAAGTAACAGCGTGAGGGACCCAAAGAGTTTGTGATTCCAGCAACCACGGAGATGTTATGTTGCAGAACAGAGCCCAGAGAGACTTTTCTTCTTTTATTCCTCTTTAATCAGCTCTCTACTTTTCCCTAAGACAAAGTAAATAAAATTACATTTCACTCCGTCCCCTGCAGGCAAGTCACACATGATATAAAAGCAACAGAGAGACACTAAGAGTTGTTTTCTTCTAACAAGGAATTTACCCGTCTAAATTTACTGGAATAAGGTAAACAGTAGTATCCTCAAAGTTATATTTTTATTCTCATTCTCTACTTTATGGTATCACTAATTCCCCAGTCCTTAGTCTCCTTGTGTTTTTAAAGGAAAAGACCAAATAGTATTTCTGTGCTGAGACACAATAAAGCCATACACTGACTAGCTGTAAACAAGCTTCTCAGGGAGAAGGAAATAAAAAGAAATTAGCCTGTGGAGTCCTACATGCTGTGGCTTGACCATTTTCCGTGCCTAAACTAGCTTAAGTCAGATGACATTTGCAAATCAAGTGGAGGCAAAGGGTGCTGAAGAGCCAATTTCCCAGCCATATGGAAGCCAGAAAGAAATTAGAAGTTGGTAAGACAATTGACAACTAAGAGAGCTGCCCAGTATCCATTCCCATGCTTGAGACACTGACACTGGAAAAGCCAAGTAACTCTGAACTCCTGATAGCAATGAGCTTTAGTCTGTGGATAACAAGCTGTGCTGAAAGGAAGAAATCATATACTGGAAAAATTGTATAGGTTACTGCTCATCATCAGCCAGGTAGCTGATAAATGACAGAAAAATCTGTCTCATACAGAAGCTGTGAGTTTTGCATATTAATGGCTATTCCTTATGAAAATTATACTTTAATGTTTTGTTGAGAGAGGAATGGAAATGCATTTATAAAATCTGTCTTATGATAAGGTAATAGACTTAATTTTGATAAATATTTATAAACTTCTAATTAATGGGTGTGAGGAAATTCAGATTCTTGCAGTTATAAAGACACTTCCTATAGCTAATATGTGAATGGGAAAAATTACTTTTTCTTCAGCAAAGCATGCTGTCCAGAAAAGGCACATTCAAAAGGAACTTGCTAAACTGTTTGAAACCAGAAATTCTCATATGACTTTTGTTTCAACCTAGACTAAAAATTAGAATTCTGAGTAAAAGCTACCATTATGATTGCAGAGGATATATAAGTAATTAGAAATAGGAACATAGAGCTGTACCTGACATTATTAATGTCTTTGAGATCTTCATGTGTTAGGTGTTTGAAGGCAGTATTAGAGAAATTGACCTATCTGTAGCAAACAGCAGATATCAGAGCAGTTGATTTAGACCTTGATTAATATGCTGTTCCCCAAAAATAAGATTGAGAAAAAAATTGCTGAATGCAAGGCTGGATCATGGTCCCAGTTTCTTACTACAAAAGATAAAGGTAAAAAGGTAATTAATCACATTCTGAAAACTGGCTCAGATAAGCAATATAAGTAAAATTTGAACATCTTTATCACAATCTGAAAAAAAAAATCTAATGCCGAGTAAATGATTATGCTGACAACAGAAAACTTCAATAAATAGAAGGCAGTTACCCATTTCCATACTTAGCTGATCAACTCATTAAATGGGCAGGAGGGAAATAACATTTTGGTTCTGGCATTTGAATGATTTGACCACATCAAACTAACACTTAAAGATAAAAGAAGAACTACTTTTGAGACACCCATAGAGGTTCCAGAGCTAAGGAATGCCTCTGTGAGTCATAAATGCCCTGGGAAAGTTTCAGTAGGTAGTAAATGGACAATTACAAATTTTGAGATGTGAAGATAACTTTACAACATAGATGCCTTCACTTTTCTTCATGAAACCTGGAAAGAATATCTGGTAAGAGTGAAAAGAAATTTTAAAGTGAGGAAAAGTGGTGTTGTTTCATGAAACTTTGATCCGGTGGCTAATATTTTCTTTCCATGTTTCTAAAGCTTACACATGTGTAAGGAATTGATGGGGGCATTTTGAAGTCTGGTCAGCCTTCCAAAACCCTGGTGGATCTCAAACACACTGACATCATGAACACCAAAAGCAAAAATTCTAGAGGAAAATCAGTTGTTGGTAGTTCTCGATAGTGTGTTGATAGTGTGTGGAATATGATCTAGTATTCCCTTCTTCTTCAAATGAGGAAAGCATGCCTTTTTATTAGTTTTGTATAATATTGGGTATCTTCAAAACACTGTGACGTTTTGCAGTACATTTAAGCAGTGTCACCAGAACTGGAGATAATTATCAAGGTGAAACAGGTTATCTTCCCATACAGATTCTGTGTAACTCTCTGGAGGAAACAGTGAAGCAATACAATATTTTTAGTGCATATTCAGCTTTAAGTTTAAAGAGCATGGCCTGTTTTGGGGAAAGGTAAGGTATTAATTTCTTCAATATATTATCATACCAAGAAGCAGCAAGTGTTCTAATGAATATGTAGGTGATGGTGTTTCAGTGGCTTTGAATATTTTTTTCTCTTCTCTCAACCCACTATTGATCAATTGTAAATCCTAGAAAAAATGCATCTGGACTTCTCAAACGACACTCTTTAATTCTGGCCCAGAAGCTTTTGTCACCTTTAGGCTTTTTTATAAAAAATTGCTTGCCCCTCAAAATATCATTAATCTCACTCCTCTCTAGACCTTGCAGTAACTCATGTGCATCACTTTGGAAGTTTTCTGGGGCACTTGTAACGCCAAGTGTGAGGTCACAAGAGGAACATTTTTCCAGCTGAGATTTCTTTTAAAAAAAAAAAAAAAACACAAAAAAAAAAACCAAGCCAGCTTGATGTTCTAAGGAAAGAGCAGGACATCCACTGAAAACACTACTGTAATGAGGAAGGATAACACTTCTTATTAGCTGTGATTCTCTGGCTTGGAAATGGGGGGTTTTATACTTTCATAAAATTGTAGCATCATAGAATGGTTTGGATTGGAAGAGTCCTTAAAGTTCATCTAATTCTAATTTCCCTGCCATAGGCAGGGAACCCCTTACACTAACCCAGACTGCTCAAAGGTCAATTCAAACTGACCTTGAAGACTTCCAGGGATGAGGCATTCTGAACTTCTTCGTGCAAC
Organism: Passer domesticus; assembly: GCF_036417665.1. Lineage (NCBI taxonomy): Eukaryota > Metazoa > Chordata > Aves > Passeriformes > Passeridae > Passer > Passer domesticus. The sequence continues at coordinate 58,541,391 of NC_087475.1, read as the reverse complement.
CTGTTTCAGTGCCTCACCACCCTCACAGTGAAGAGTTAATTCCTCATACGTAATCTAAATCTATTAATTTTAAGTTTAAAGACATTTTTCCTTGTCCTAAACATACTGCCTTTGCAAAAAGTCCCTCTCCAGCTCTCTTACAGCCCCCTTTAGGTAGTGGCAGGCTGCTGTACAGTCTGCTTTCTTATCTGGGCCCTCAGAGCTGAATAATGAATGCAGGAAACAGAGTTGAGCACACTACTCATTTCTCATCCTTATTGCCTTGAGCAGAAACACCACTGAACTCACTAAAAGTTCATAGCAACCACAGAGGAACCACAGGAACCACTGCTATATGCGGCTTATATTTCATCATCATTTCATCAATGGTGCTTTTTGACACCATTTTTTCCCAACTTATACAGTCTGATCTAGCCTCCTGTGCAGTTTAAAAGATATGCTGATTATATTTGTCCCACAAAACAGCATTTTTCCTTTTCATCTTTAGATTTCTTTAAATCTTCAGTTTAGAGAATTACCTTTCTAGCAATTATATTTCTCACAAAAGAGGACAATCTTCAGAAACTTCATGCATATCTACCTGAGCAAATATTAGCATGTTTTTTGAGGTGTTTCCTGTCATTTTTTAAAGTTACTTTTACAGAAGACTTAGGCAAAAGATATTAGTGGAGAAATTATGTTATTTTAAAATAAATGATTGAAAAGAAATATATTTCAAAGAAAATATTTTAAGCATAAGAAGTAGTCTATCCTCACTTGCCAAGATACATGAGGCTTTAAAAGTCAGTTACTCAAAATCATACATATTTAATTTCGCCTTCTTAGACCTTTAAACTTGACTACTAAATATTAAACATTTTTTAAAAAGCAACACCTTTTTACATTACACATATTATTTGAAACAAAAAATGCCAAAAAAACCCCAAGAGTATAATTTAGAATATTTCTTGACTTTTTTTCATACCTTTTTTGTTAATTTGGGATATAGCCAGATGCTGTCTTACAGAACAGCTGGAGCTATTCAGTAGATGACAGTTCCATAGCTGTTAGTTATCACTCCTCACTTGAGATGTGATAACTGCATTCATGAATACTGCTGGCCCATTTCAGGCCAAATAAACCAGATTGTTTTAAGGAAGCAGTGCAAGTCATTTAGCTAAACTTATTTTTTTTTACTGAACTGAACTAAGAATGAACTCAGAATCTTACATGCCATCTAATTCCACTACAGTACAAAACCAGAAATCACAGGACTCTTATACAGATGCAGAAGAAAAAAAGAACACCTCTAGAAGGTGACTCTTTCCATCTGAATCACTGCCTGTAAATATTTCAATCTTTTTATCAACTATCGAGAAAGTCTGAGCTACTAGTTTGGATTAAGCAATCATTAGAGCATACAAGTTGATGCCTATAGTTAGAATAAATTGAAGTCTTGAAGATTGCTTCACATATGAGAGTAATATGGGAGGTGTTTAGTGGATGAGGAGTAAGTCCTTCTTAAACAATTGTAGCTGTAGCAGGCAAGCTCTTTATAACTTATATATTGACTTTTCAATAGTCCTTTAAGACAAAGTCATATTGTCACTGCTCACTACCCATATTAAATACTTGTTCTGAAAATACATTTGTATGTTTACATCCCTTTTAGAGAGAATACCCAGACAGAAGAGTAAGTTTTTGGGAGGGCTTTTGTGAACTAAGACTATTCATTTACTGTGTTACTACTTTGTAGGATGTCGTTCTATTCCTCTGTGTAGTAAATCCATGCCACAAACTAGGAAAAGGGAAAAGGTAGAGACACATGTTCCTCTCTCTTGTTTACTTTCCTTTGATGACTTTGGGAGGAGTGGAAACGCTAAGCAAAATTGAAAGAGAAAAATTTTAAGCAACTGGATCATGAAGATAATTACTTTTATTTGTATTTGGTGCTATATTAATGTTGTTATCATTATTTAAAGTAGATTAAGTATGGCTACATCTTCACTGCAGAATTAGAATTAGCTGAAGTGATGAGGATATGAGCATCTAAATGAATAGCTCTCTTTTGAATTGGTGAGTAGTAGATACAAGCTATTAATTTTGTTTGGTTGGCTGGATGGTTAGTTGGGATTTTTGGTCATTGCCCTGCAAAATTATTCAGTTTAACTGGATCATTGTCTTCAGCCATAATCTTTCATTGCAAGTAGCATACATTGTCAACATGAGAAGAGAAGAGAAGAGAAGAGAAGAGAAGAGAAGAGAAGAGAAGAGAAGAGAAGAGAAGAGAAGAGAAGAGAAGAGAAGAGAAGAGAAGAGAAGAGAAGAGAAGAGAAGAGAAGAGAAGAGAAGAGAAGAGATTAGTAAGAAAAAGAGGAAGAAAAGGGCATGCTAATGCTGCTGACCTGCTACTGTACCAACAAGTGTAGTGGTAACTGCACAGGACCATTTTTAAACACTCTCTTTTTTCTCTATTGGACTGCTCATAGATAAAATAGAAAATAGCACTAGAAAAGAATGAGCATGACCACAGAAGTCTCAAAACAAGTATCTGTGTGCTACATATTACCTTCACTTTTTATTTCAGATGGATTTTACAACAGAAAACTCTTCCTTATCCTGGTTTTACAGGAAACAGAACAATTCTCTTTCTGATTTTTCCCCTTAAAAGTTTAGTGCATGAATAACAGATTAATAGACATAATAGAATTCTTAGTAGAAGGTCTTATCAGACATTAATCTGTGTCAAAACATGAGACAATGACAATTGTTAACTTTTAGGAAAATTACTTGAACATGAGAGAGAGAAAGGGTCATGACTCCTCCTGTATACTGACATTCCAACAAGTCTGAAAACATATTACCTGTATTTGCAAGGGCAGCCATAGATTTCAGCCTTTCTTTGCCTCCACAGATCAACCATTTCTGTTCTGTCATGTAAGTGTCAACTCATGTAATTAGGTGTAAAGAAGCATGTGGTGCCAATATGTAATACTGGCACAGAATGAGGAATCCCTGGAAAAAAGTGACATTTTCAGGGTAATGTCAACTGTCCACATAAACCTACCATTGCTTGACTTTTGTACTGGCTTGTGAGTAGGCAAAATGCCATGCAAACAGACGTTCAAGACTTCACAGAGGCAAAATACCATGTATGCATTCTATGTATTTGCAGGGAGCACAACTCCTATCAAGAATGTCAACTCATCCATCTGTCACAAAAATCCAGGCCTGGAGTTATGGGAATGAGCCTCAAATGACCCATCAATAAGTTGGATTAGTTTCTAACAAGATTCTTCTTCTTTAAGAGAGAAAAATTTTGGCCTACTACCCCTTGTCCAGGATTACAGATAATCACTTTAACAAAGTCTTTAGTTAGTTTCTCATCTCTACAAAGTTATACATGATAGAAAATGGTGGCTATGCACCTACTGCAATGCCCTGCCAGCACATTGCATGCTTCAGCTTTCACACAAACTGGTTGCTAAACTGATTAATGGAATTAGACTGGGAAATATCATGCCTAAAGGAAAATGTAGCAGAAGCCACCTATTTTAATTGGGTTAGAAGACACAAATCAGCCAAATTTTTCAAGATGGTTGCTATAGCTTATATTTCTCATGATAGGCTGAGGGGTTTTACCCTGCTGAGGACAGTACTGTGCAGACCACTTGTTGACCCAAATACTGTTGCTCTGGAACCAAAGACAACCTATTTTTCACAATGAGATCTGCCCAAGTTAACTAACCCTGCTGAGAATCAGCCAATTAACTGAGGCATAATGCCCTATTTAAGAAAAGGTATAATATGTTTTATACGTTCTTGGATTATCATACGTTAAGAAGTAATTGAGACACATGGAACCTTCCAGAAAACAGGAAAACCAAAACCAAAACCCAAACAAACCTGAAAAATACCAAACAGCAAAACAAAACAAAAAAAAAGCAAAGAAAAAAAGGGGTGGAAATATCATGATGAGAATAAATGAGCATGCCCAAAGAGAAAAGGTGTGAAAAACTCTTAAAATGTAGAAAGATTTGAACATTAACAATTTGTGCATGGGTTATGAAATGAATTTGAAGAAATGACAGCTAGAAAATAATTTCCTAAAAACTATGAAGTGAATATGATTTCTGTTAGTTAGAAAAACCTGAGTTTCAGTGGCTGGGCTAAGAGCCAGAACCTGTCTGCAAGGACACATCCGGCAGAAGAAAAATAGTTTCTAATGCCCCTCCCCATCCCCCATTTTATTCTGTTTTTCTAAATCATGTTTACCACATTTAAACTGGCAAAAAAATGGTCCCTAAACTCTTCTTCAGAATGGAATGGCCCATTCTATTATGCACTCCAGTTTCCAAAATTGATAGGCGGGAAGCACGTTCTCTGTTGAGAAATGTGTCTGACTTGTGCTATATTCAAACTTTACTAGGGCCCTGGCAGGGCATCTATCTATCTATCTATTCTGCTTGGACTAAAGCATATTAGAGACCTCTCTACCAGTTTAACAGCACAGGAAATAAAGTTCTGGTAGCCAGGAGATCTCTCTGGCAGGGTTTATTTTACTGCTTCAAGCAAACTCGGTTTTCTTTATTCAAAGTTATATATTCTATGTTTTAGTCTACTGAAAAAAAAATAAACTGAAGTTCTGTTTGAATATCATTCTTTCATTGGACTGAAGAAAATCTTAATATGTGTACCCTCAAAACCCTGGCTGATTTTGAGTCCAGTCACACCAAAGTCATACAATTGTATTAATTTCAACACCTGCAGGTCGACAATCTGGTTGTACAGCTGGTGATGTTGACAGAAATTTGGCTTTCGCAACCATAAGACCCACTTTGAGGACAGAGGACTGGAAGAGGAAGAGGAGATGCTCCTTACAAAGTCAAGCCAAGATAATATTTGCAAAAGGTTGTCTCAAAGTGATGAGGAGTGCTTTAAACTAGAAACAACACAACTCATAGTAAAGTGCAGAGGAGTTCAATAGTGCTGGAAAGCAAAGGTTCAAGATGATGGAAAAGGGAAATCTCAGAAATTATAGAATAGGGCATATACGGTCTAGGAAACAAGCATTAGAAAGTGGATATGTGCAAGTGAGTGAAGGTTGGTTAAAAACTTGATATGAGAGCTTGAAGCCCAGAAAGCCAAATTTATCCTGGGCTGCACCAAAAGCAGCATGGCCAGCAAGCCAAAGGAGATGATTCCGCCCCTCTACTGTGCTCTTGTGAGATCCCACTTGGAGTACTGCATTCTTTTCTTGTGCCCCCAACAAAAGAAGGACATGGAATTGCTGGAGTGAGTCCAGAGGAAGGTCACAAAATTGTTAAGAGGATTGGACCACCTCCTCTGTGAAGACAGGCTGAGGAAGTTGGGACTATTTAGAATGGAGAAGGTTGCATGGAGTCTTCCAAAGGAACCCACAGCGAGGCCAAAGAAGCACACTACCTCAGAAACTGAGGTGATATTCTATCACCTGAAGTGATAGGAATAGAAGCAATGGGTACAACTTGAAAGAGAGGAAATTTGGGTTAGATATTTTGGAAGAACTTTTTACTGGGGGGATGATGAGGCACCAAAACAGGTTGCAAAAGGAGGTTGTGTATTCCCAAAGTTTGCCAGTATTCACAGTCAGGTTAGATAAGGCACTGAGTAACTTGGTCTAGAGGGAGGTGTCCCTGCCCATGGCAGGGTGGGTTGAAACTATACAATCTTTAAGGCCCATTGCAACCCCTCAACATTCTATGATTCTATGAGTTCACAAAGCCATTACACTATTGAGATAACTGAGACAAATTTCAGATTTAGCAGCATTCATTTTTCTCCAATGAATATAGAGGCAGCTCATAAAACTATGCCTAACTTCTAGATTACTATTTAGCAATAAAACCCATTGTTGCTCTTTGAGACTTTTTACTTTTCTCCAGTACCTGCTTTTTAGAGTGCTGAATACCCAGCTTCCATAAAACCTACTTATTTGAGTGAAGTAACAAGGTTGGCTTAATTTTTAAATAAAAAGAAAAAAAAAAAAAAAACAAACAACAACTTACTTATATGAAACATGAACCGATATTTAAAAATTATAATCTTTTCACCACAGACCACATACAAACACACACATGTGCAATGAATACAGATATTGATAGCAACAACTATGGATGAAAAATAATTAGTTCAAAACTACTGTAGGCTCAGTCCTTACGAGGTAAGAGTTAATCTGTCTGTCTATGTATCTGTTTTGTAACTCAGATGTCAGTCATGTTTACCTTGCTGAAAAGAGCAGAGCTGCAGCTGAGATGAATCCAGGGAACCCAAAAAAACAATGACCCCAAATATCTTCAGCTTGTGTCTGTTTTTAAGTGCTGTGAGCAATAATATATCAAGTGAGAGATTCCTATCATAAGCACAAAGATAGAAAAATAATAATTGTACAAGATTGTACTGGTGATAACACATTATAATATATGGAATTGTATTTTTAAAATACCATAAGATACCCAAACCACATGCATAAGAAAAACCTGAAAAAAGGATTAGCTCTGTACTCTCTGACTTTGACTTGATGCACTTGAAAATCAACAGATAAAAGGGAGCAAATTGCTAGGGATCCACAGTGAAGCTTTTAGAGAGAAAAGCAATTGGAGAATGAAAGTTAGACCTTTAATAGTAGTTCTTAACTTGGGCATGGGGATTCAAGAAAGAGAAAGAGAGGCAATTTCTGAGACCCAATTATGTGACTGCAACTTGAACTGCATGTGAAAGTGGAGAGGGAAGCACTCCTGTCTTTAAAGAGCTGGCATAATATTTTCTCTGTTGCCGACTTCACTAAACAAGGGAGTACTGTGGCATTTCAATGTCAAACTACCTTCATACATTCGAGATGTGCAACATGAGGGAATAGGAAGGTTTCAACAAGATTTCATTTGGATGTTAAGTTAGAATTTTCATAGGATACTAGGCTATTCTAAAACACTTTACACTCACACATAGTTTCTCTGAAGAATTACACTCAAGAGCAGACAAAAATAAAGGAGTTCTCCACCTATCTGAAAACACAGTATTTTGGTATTCTTTTCCGAAAAAGAGAGAAAATATGGGGAAATTTATGAAAAAATATTTCCTAGTCTTACAAAATGAGTCTTTTTATATTAAAATAATAGTCTACTTTAAGAAAAAAAAATTAAAAAATTAAAAGATTAAGACCTTAGGCTCAGCTAAAGGCAGTTTTTATACAAAACTTACAGAAAATAAAATCTTCACATATGTGTGAGGATTATGTGGCTGTGTAAAAGCATATTCAGAAAGAAATAAAAAACAACCTTTTTTTTCTTCTGACCTCAATCTCTAAATGTACCCTCCTTTTTATTTTCTTATTTTTGTTGTTGTTTTTGGGGGGTTGTGGCTTTTTGGGTGGTTTTTTTTTTATTATTGTTTGGTTGGTTGGTTGGTTTGCTTTTGTGTTATGTTTTGGTGTTTGCATATTCGTGTGTGTGAAGAAATTAGAAAAATAACAAGATCAAAGCAAGGAGCATATTCACATCATCAGGAATGTGGCTGCTTCCTCTGTAATTATAATCTTACCTATACATTTATTCTTGGTCACAGCCAAAAATCATGATACTGCCATCCATCATATATAGATGGACTTTTGATGCAATGTCATTCTCCTCTTTTAATGTTCTTGGTGTAGCCATGCATTTTATGGTGACAGGCACTCTCTTCAGCATATCAAGCGCACTGATAATTCATAACTGACCTGTAATGGTTTCCAAGGAGAAACCATTCAAAGCTACAATAAAGGCCAAGTAGTGTCCAAAATTTCAGTGCAGAATTTTAAGCAAAATTAAATTATTATAGATGCCAGGAAAAAAAAAAAAAGAAACACAAACAAAAGAAAACAAACAAACAAAAAAAAAACCAAAAAAAACCCAAAACAACCTAACTTCCTCGAAAGAAACCAATCCCATGAAACCCACAAATTTCCTGGATCATTAACATTAGCACATCATTTGATGCTTCCAGTAATAGCAACACAACAAAATTCAGATAACCACTTCTAATAACTGTAACTTTTAATAAAATTTTTAGCAGAGAAAAAACATTGTTGAGTTTATGCATTACATGATATATCTTACTTGATGTATACAATAATAATAAAAGGAGAAGTTTTAAACATGTCACCAGAGGCACAAAGCAAAGATCCTAAGGAGGTGAGAGAAAAGGGTATAGAAGAGATATGTCTTCAATTTCATGTTATTAAGCATAAAGGAATTAACAGAGTTGGTGATACATCGAATCCTATTACCTGTGGCAATTCTAATGTTTTTTTTTATCTGGTAGGGATTTCAACAGAAAATTTTGCAATGTATTTTATTCTCTGTGTGTGCATGTGAATGTGAATACGCATGCATATAACACTGAGGTCTAGGAGAACAATATTATACAAAGCAAGAAATTTGTTGGTTATTCATTATTAATATAACACAAGACAAGAATATTTAGGTGCTGGATGCTGGAAGACAGAAAAAAGGGCTATTAGTCTTGCGCGTTGCTTGCCACAAGGAAATTTCATTAGGGTTGTGGCAAGAACAAAACTGCACCACTAATGACACACAATCAAAACCTTTTTTGCTCAGCAGTGTGGGTATAGTGACTGAAGAGCAACCTTGTAATCTAAGATTTGTATTCTGAGACGTGCACACACACCCACCCAGACACACACACACATTTCACTCTGACACTGTTCAAGGTTCCAGCTCCTCAGGGTTTGTTCATCATGAATTCAGGATGCCCGCTTCTGGCTAGCAGCCAGGGGAATCCCTACTAAGGATACTGTGCAGGCACAGTATACACACTACTGAGAAGCAAACCTGCTGCTCTTGCATAGTGTAATGCCAGGCTTGATGCACATCATCAGCCATTAGCACAAGAGGTAAATATGGCTCAGGAAGATTTTATTGACAATTTATCAAGGTCTGATGGGGATGGACCCTATTATCCCCAGGTTTCTCCACCCCATTCTTAAATATTAAACAAGTCATTATCAACAACTTACCCAGGCTAATCATTCCTATCGTTAAGATCTGATTATTAGGGTTATTAGAGAGATGTCTCTTCCCAAATGAAGGTGCAGAAAAGACCATATGCCAAAGTCAATAGGAAGGATTTCATTTAGCATTAGGGAGGACAGCAGATGTTTTATGCTGTATTTTGCAACATTGTGAGCACAATAGATTATGTCAAATATTGCTAGTATTTTTTGTCATACTGTTCCATGATATTTTATATTATCTATGGTATATTATGGTATATTATATTGTCTATGGCACATTATGTTATCTATGTTATTTTATATTATGGTATATTAGTATATTATATTATCTATGGTATTTTTATATTTTAAAAATATGACATATATTTATCCCCAGTAGTCACTCAGATTAACTTAAAAAGAAAATTAAACTTTGTCATTATCTTTAGAACTGAAAGTAGTCAGCTTTTACTTGGAAAACAGTGTTAAATGACAAGACTCCTAAAGATATCAGACTTAGTTTTACTGAAAATCTTGTCACATGTTTTGAAGGAGTCCATGACTATATAAACAAATAGTGATACCCATGTATGTTCACTAATGAAATACACAACAGGTTTTGTATAAAATATTATTGCAATCAAGTATGTAAAATTATATGATTTTACAATCATACAAATGCTGAAAGATTTTGGCCAAAGGGACATGAAAGATCATCTAGTTCCAATACCCCTGCCATAGGCACAGACACCTTCCACTAGACCAGGTTGCTCAAATACCCATCCAACCTGGCTCTGAACACTTTCAGGTATGGGGTATCAACAACTTCTCCAGAAAACCTCTTCCAGTCCTTACCATTGTCTTAGCACAGAATTTCTTGCTAACATCTAACCTATACCTATTCTCTTTTCATTTAAAGCCATTCATTCTTGTTCTATCACTTCAGGCCTTGGTAAAAATTGTATTGAATGACTAATGGGATTCTAAGAAACTGAAAAAGGTATTTGAAGCTAAATGACTGATATCACTGCTCTGGACTGTCTTCATCCATTTTTTCTCCTTTGTCAAAGATTCCTCTCTAAAGTTGCTAGTATTTCAGTTTCCCAATATCCAGTAATAATTTGTTTTCTAAATTTCCATATGAAAAAGCTATTTTACATTTTAATCCTATTTTTGTCTCTTCAGTGCCAATATCAATGCATGTTAGTTGTCTGAATAAACAGACTTAATATAGATGCTAGTCTGTCTTCCCATGGCTACTATTTAATTTATTTGATGGGATTTTTGGGTCATAAAATAACTACTGTGTCCCCTTTATTCTCCTCTGCAATACATTTTGGACTACACAGACAAAGTAGTTCAATTCCAGTGCTTTCTCTACTTACCCATTACTTTTATTCTTTGTAAGTTATGTTACTCTTTTGAACACTGAATCCTTTAAGGCTGAGCCCAATGCATATTATCCTGAGCTACCACTCAGCTGTACTAAAGGTGTTTTGACAATACATCATGTACGGTTCTTGGTAGTTTAAGACTTACTTTTTCTTTTGGACAAATACATGATACAAGTTCAAGGGCTCAACCTGGAAGGGGTGAAATGCACTGCATTTCTAAATGTTATTTTCCAACTAAAAGTAAAGCAAATGCTGAAAATTAGGACTGTATTTTGGCAAAAAATGAAAGCAAATACATTAAACATTGACTGAAGTAACAGAAGATTCCTGAATGCAATCCATTATGCCTGAAGTCATTCTCTAGGTAAAAAAAATGTGCTTCATAAAAAAACCATTTATTTTTCATGCCTTATAATAGGCAAGCTCTAAGCACAGCTCTCTGTGTGATAGATTTCCTTCTACCATGTTTAGCCTTCCTCAGTCCAAACCCATAGTCAGAATTCCTTTGAGAAATTTGTCAGCAAGTGCCAATGACAGAGAGGTCACAACTACTGATACTTCTCATGCATTTTTACATAGAATAATTGCCCTCTAAAAAAAAAAAAAAAAAGACATGCAAACACAGAAAACTCCAAGAAAACCTTAATTTACTAAGATTAAGCAAATATATTGAGAGTCCTAGAGGAGCTGTATCACTTCTGCCAGAATCTAATTCTTAAATCCGTATAGAAAATGAAAGTTAAAAACTAGTGTGTTAAAAAGAGGCAATTGTATAAGATTTTGTAGTACCATGCTAACTTATCTGGTACATGAACAAATAGGACAAATTATTCCCACTGTAAATTGGCATTAATTCATAGCTCTTTTCACTGTCCAAACTTTCCTTTCATTGAAGACAAGACAGAAAAAAAATATAGAAATATGTCTAATAACATATTATGGGAATGGCTCCTAGACAGGGTGGTGAATAAAACAATATTTTCTTGAAATTTCTGGAAAATTATCGGTTAAACAAAAAGAATATCCAGAAAAAAATTTTGCAGTATTATTCCCCACTTGGTTACTTCAAGACACTGGTTTCAAAATAGCTGTTCCTCTGATTTTTTAGCTATGAATATACAGGATGTTAGTCATACAGGATGAACAAATCCTCACTGAAACCCCAGCAAATCAAGCTCTAAGTAACAAAATATACACCTGTTTATTGCTTAACCACATGGCATATTTTACTGACTTTCTGCTGTTACCTCTCAGCTCTGGAGCATGTTTTTTTCCAACATCTGAGGAGTAATGTTCATTACATGTACATTACATCATTGTTTATGGCCATCTGTGAAGGGCAGTTTGTTACCAAAGCAGTTAACTCATGTTTGCCTATTTTGATAAAAAATTAAAGCTCAAGAGCTACTAACTAAGCTCAAGGTCATATGATCAGGTGTAGCTGTTTGCTAAGTGAACATCTACCTCTGAGCTGCCTATTTCTTCCTGTCAGAATGACTAACTCAGGCACAGGTGTAGGTACCTGGACTTCTAAACTTAAAGTGTGAGATTCAGTCCTTGGCACCCAAAGAGTTATGTTATGAATAAACAGAATAAACAGCACTATGAGGGGAGAAACAGTGTAAACAACTTAATCTTGGAGCCAGGAGGTTGACAGAAGTCTCTGAAGTCAGGAATTTAGTGTCCTGCTTTTGTGCATAAGATCACTTTATGCACCACACTGCTTGAACCTTACAGTTAAGAGAAAAACAAGAGAAAAACAAAAATAAATATATATATATATACACACACATATGTATGTGTATGATAGGGTGGAACACATAGGCATGCTCATACACACAATATATATACTTTTTTTTTTTTAAGTCGACTCCTCTCTGTTTTAGCTGTTGTTACAGCAGTTAATCAAAAATTGGGATCCAGACAAACATATCCTGATACTATCTAAATTTAAGCCATGTTCCTTGTACTGCTGAAGAGAAGGGGAGGAGGTAGAATATACTGCAAATTTACTAGGCAGATGCTACTTTGATGTATCATTTTCTGGTGGACCTTTCTTCAGTTTTTAGTGGGAAGACAGAAGGAGAAAGTAAGAGTACTGAGGAGGAAATACAGTTTAAAAAAAATTACATATATTGACTCATACAATAGACAAAGACTAACATTTCCTTTACTAGGGTTGTCCTAGTAACAGGTGCAAAAGTAGTAGTAGTATGTCATTGTCAGATTATTTTCAATAGAAGGATAATTCATTATATCATTATCTCTGTTGAAATTTCCTTTTTCATGACTTAACTGGCCTAACTATTCATAAAAGTGTCTTAAATGTAGAAAGACTCTACACATTTATCTACATTAGAGCAGCTGAATCCCACCTGTGGCTGGGAGTCCCATCTTTGACACAATAGAGATAAACAGATTCTTCAATAATGAAGTTCTTCTCAGCTATCTTATGTGAGATATCTTGGATGAGCAATCTCTTTTATATTCTTTTTTAAAGAAGAAAGTGAGTAGCTGGTTAGAGAAGATGCTCAGCTGCTAGATGTTGCAATCATGCTTTCCTTATTTTTTTTAACCTGGCTTCTATTGCTTTATTTCTTTCTACACAAAAGAAACATTTGACTGTTCTCTCATTTAGACTCTGGGAAGCAATTTCACATATCAACTGTAACCAGAGTTGTGATTGATGGCAGACATTAATATCCTCTAACATGGAATTATATACACAGGTACATGCACGTATTTTATTTAGGTTCATTAATCTAAGTGGTTCAAGGACACTGCTTCTTTATCAGGTTTTCATAAAACAATTAATTGATGTAAATTTGCCTTCTGTTCTGCACCATGTGGATTTGAAGGTTCATAAGATTCAATACTGGAACTCAATAATGAAAGCTAATTTCATGATTTCATCATCTATAACTCGAGGTTGTGTATTCATCAACCCAGCTCCAGAGTTTTCCTGGGCTATTTTGAATAACTAATGTGAAATAAATCTTACCTTTACAAGAAGATTGTACTCAGAAGGGATTGGAAAGATAGAAATCTGAGTTTTAAATGTTTGTGACCCATCTGTTTTGTATTCACTCTTTTGCATTCAGTACATAGTGTCTGATACTTTGTCAGGCAGTTTATGCACAGCACAGGTTTATAAAGATCCACAGATGCTGCATATCTCACTTTCCTTCTCCAAGCCTATTCAAACTTTTGACTAGCCTTGGTGTCATGATTAATTCCTTTTTACCTTCACAGACCATTTCTTCACCTTAATATGCTTCACGAATATGACTTCTTAAAAGAAGCGTCAAAGAGAAGATGTATCCCAAACACAAAAGGCAGGTTTTGACTACAATACAGTGATTCAGAGAAACATACAGAAAATAATTAAAAATATATTGCTCTAATAAACATAAAGGAAAACACAGAGTCCAACATGAAACTTATCCTGGTGTTGATGACATACTGTTCCACAGATAGGGAAAAGAGTTCCAACATCCTGCACTGCAGAGACATTCCACTCTTTTATGCTGGGACAAAGTGTGGTACTTCAACAGTATTTTAGACAAGTTAACATTGAACATTAAAACAAAAATCATAATCAAATACTTGACAAAAACTTGCATGGTGATCCCCAAAATTTCTTGTAATGCATTTGTACATGGATTTTTCTTGTGCAAGTTGGTGAAAAAATTAGAAAGTTCACTCTCAATTACACAGGCCATGTACTTCTTCATAACAGTTTCTGACCTTGTTATATACATCTTCAAGACAGTGATGATGTTAAAACACATTTTTTTTTTGAAAATTTTCATAAATGGAGGCAACAACACACACAAAAGTGCACAGATGTTTGTTTTATAATAGAAATGAGAAGGAACTGATTAAGGCATTAATGTATGCAAAAAAAGGATAGGCATTAATTACTTCCATTCTGTTTATAATTTTCTGATCTGGAATTTCTATCTATTATTCTGCTTCATACATGACTTATTTAACATGATGTAATGGAGATCAATTTTTGAAATCTTTACAAAGCATAACTTTACAAAGCACAACTATTTTCTCTTGACCATTCTAAGGTATGACATTTATTCTAAGCAACTTATTGACTAAAAAATGGGGAAAAGGGAAGTTGCATGCACAAGAGTTATCTGTCCACACAAAAGCCCCATAGAAAAATGAGACACTCTTTTACATTATTTTTAATAAAAATAATTAATTAATTAATTTCAATGTGTTATACATGATCAGCTACTCTAGCAGCCACTGTTTGGAGGAGAATATCTCACCAGTCATCACTAAACTTCACACATTTCTGATATGACCCAGAATTTCAAGGTGACTGTGACCTGGTACTCCTGTAGTTTGATATAAGGCTTATACAAGTCGAGCCAATAACAGCTTGCCCTCTCATGGATTCACTTCAAAGAAGGTCCAGCCCTGAAGTTAAATTAAATGAAAAATGTGTGCAGTAGTTTTTCTGTATGTTCTTGTTATCTTCTCTCCATGAGATATGTGTGTTGGAGGATGATTCACCAATGACTGTTGAGTTGGACTAGCCCATGTGTAGGAGGCCACTAGCATCTGACCAGAACCCAAGGCTTGAGACAACAATTTGCTAAACATCCCAAGGTCCAAGCATGGATGTCAGACTTAAAGCCCATGAAATGAGGTGTTTTTGTCAATCAAGAAATTGGGAGTATGTGCATGTTTCACTGATTATTTTCAAACGTGGCACAGAATAGGAAGAATGCTGGGTTGTCTGTGTCCAGGTGTATGTGCACCCTGCTGGTGTTTACATGGGTGATGGAAAAGGCCATGCTGTCTGTGCATTGACACACGGCCGGTCACTTCTGTTGTGCTCATCTGTGGGACACTCTTATGTCCTCAGGTATTATCTGGATCTAGAAATGACAATAGCAGCCAGCAGACTGAGAGGAGAAGTCTCATGAGTTTATGAGTCCTAATCCAGTCTGCTCTTAGCAAAGTCAGCACTATTTCATTCATATGAAAGTTCTCTGCAAAATATGTCACAGTGCTACTAACATAAGGCAGGCCAAGAACCTCTTTCCAAAGGTAACTTTCCTTCTGCTCCCTCAGGCCCTGGTGAACATGTTAGCAAAAATAATAAACTAATCTAAGTTCCTTCTGTGAAGACAAGGATATTCTTTAGTTCTTCCATCTGGTCTATTCCATGACACAGGAACTCAAAGGCATCCCTACAGCAAGCTCTTTCCAAATATCATCTTGGTGTCTCCTGAAAAAAAGTAAATATTTGGTGGTATTTGATAGCTATGGAGAAGAGTAGAAAAATACTGTTTAAATATCTATTAACACACATAGTATTTTCTCAAACATTTTAAGTCAATAGTTTTACCATTAGTTCACATAGGAGTTCATTAGTTCACTATATAAATCACAAAGTGGCAAAATTCTTCTCACAAGATTTATTAAGCCTCATATTGGTATTTGACTTTTAATTAATATCAAGATTTACCAACAGAGAGAAAACAAAATTGCCCCTCTTCTCCTGTCCTAGATTTGCTGTCATTGTTCGCCACCTAAAATCTTCTGGTTCCTGTAGAATGTGGAGTCACACTGCATTTTCAAGGGTGCTAAATGTGAAAATGCACGTATGTATGCACAGCTAATATAAAAAATACCTTATCTGTTTTTACATTTGACTTTAACAATATGATCAGGTTAATGATACATTTAAAGGTAATGAACCACTTATTTTTAGACTAAGCAATAAGCACACACACTCATTTTACTGTGCAAATAACTGCTCACTCTCAGTGGCCTTTGTATTGCTTTTTGCACCTCTAAATTAGTCTTGAACAATTATTAAGATCTCATGGAATGTTTCTATTGATGCTTTCTAAAACTGACTGGTACTCCAAAGAAGTCTAAAATCTTGCTGAAAAGTAATTTTACTCATTTAGTATATATGTGACCTTAATGTGATATTGCAGAAAAATCAGCAATCATCATAGTGTTAGATGGAAATTTCTGCAATAACAAAAAATATATGTTATTTTTTTTAAAGATTAAAGAAACTATTCTTTAATCTGGTTAAATACAGGAAGACTTGGCATAATGACTGACAATAGCAGTGTGAGATTTACAGCTAAATTTTTGGATTGGTGAAGATGAGAGAAGCCAAAAGTACGAGTATACAAACTGTACCACAAACCCATGTTCCAGAAGCATTTTATGCCTTAGTATTGTACAAAGAACTTTCCAAAAGGAAAAATTGGAGTTTTTGTTGTGTTATACAGACAGAAAATTATGTTTTCTTTCTGAGTCAACGGTGCCATTCATGTAACTCCTGACAGAAAGAAGACAGAAATCTCTTGGTATTGCCAAGTGAGTTCTGTGGCCAAAATTATTTTAAGCAGAGATTAAAAAAAATATTGTGAATAGCCAACTGCTCATGTCATGTAAACATTGTGCGGAGGTAACACAGGTATTTGTTCCTATGAGCAAAACAGATCATCAGATACTTTTTCTGTAGAATTGTACCTGTGTTCATGGTGGCTGCATTCAATTCTAACTAGTTATTGCTGCAACTGATGTATTAACATATTCAGGCTTGATACACATGAAAAAAAAGTATCAAATGCCAAGCAGAAATGGATTCCAAGGTGGACAATGCAGTTTTGAGGAAATGCGGCATTGTTCTTCTATAGACAATAAACCACTATCGAAATCAGGACTTTTTCATTAAATATTTTCCTCAATATATGTGTCAGTGGAGAGATATCTGTGGTGAATATGCAAGAAAACCTTTTGGGTGATTGTAACTGACCATCACCATACTTTTGTTAGATGCTGCCTCCTCTCAGTTGCTGATTCTGAAGACACTTTAATCAAAACAAATTGTGTTACTTTAAAATGTTCAAATACCAAATCTTCTATAGTCCAGATCATTTTGACTGATGCAAATTACAGAGTACTTATAACAGTGTTTGTGTAAGGGGATCTACTGGGGAGAATAATGTCAGGCAGAAGGAAAAGGAACAGCAGGGCTAAACTGGCAATGGAAACCTTTTCTGTTAATACAGCTGAATCACAAAAAGGCTGTTTATCCACAGGATAGAGGAACCAATGGCAAGTGTGCAACACCAGAAGCAGAAAACTGACACTAGTTTTGACAGGTTGGGACATAAACATCAGTAGCAGTGCAATCCAGAGATCAGCAGTGATATAAAGCTGAATAATGAGGCACAGGCAGAGACAGATTCATGAAGAGTTCCAGTGCTTTCGCCAGAATCCATATTCCCTTGCTATAAGCAGATATTGCATTATCAGATACAGCCAGCTCAGCAAGATGTCAAGGGTGGAGAAAGTCATTGCTGTGTTTTAGTATGGAAGTGACAGCCATAGGTTTAACAGTACCAGATGGGCAAACCTGTGGCATCTGAACAGTTCAAGTATGGATCTGTTGCAGAAACTGTGATGTGAATGGCTGCGGGCAAGCTCTCCTGGTGGAAAGCCTTCTGGATCTGCACCAGAAGTGAGGAAATGAGCCAGCACTGGCTGTTTAAGCCAACATCAGCAGGTCTCTCAGGACTCAGCTGTCTGCTCATCCCACTCTCAGTCTACAATAAAGTAGTTCATAAATAACTGTCTAAGAAACACAGATATCTCCTGTATGTGAACTGCTCTTGGCTCCTCTGCCATAGGAAGTACATGACTTTGTGCTAAAGGAATAATTTTCAGTGTTGAGATCCTTGTAACCATGCCTGTACTACACACCATACACTGCTGACTATTTAAAAATATAAATACATCTCTCTTTATGCTGTAATAATCAGTGTCTAACTGAAAGCAGAAGTCAACAATGTAGCTGGTTTTGTAGTGACATTGGTATAAATCTTGTTTCACCAAATAAAGGTAGCAATACAATTTTTTACAGAAAATTCAGGTGAGAGAATTTCTTAAGAACTTCCTCTTTTCCTTTTTCCCTCAGCTCAAAAGTGAAGATGACCTCAGCAGTTAGCAGCCACAGAACTTCACACTGCAGCAATGCCTCCTCCTCAGAGCTGTTGAGTGAAAATGCTCTACTTTATTGCAAGTAAACCAGACACCCAGAATTCCCCCTGCCCCTCCCTCACTTTGTTTTTCATGGAAAATATGCTTATTTGCTTTTTAAAATTTTTGTGCTAGATTTTATTTTTCATTAAATAAACCCAAAACATACCAGTTTTAGTTAGAAATACACAAAGCCCAAAAAGCATTTGTGAGTCAATTTGATAAGACACATACTTGTTGCTCTTGTTTTTAATGGAAGTATTCAAAAACTTAAACTCAATTTTAGAGTTTAGGAAGAAAAATACCAAGAAAAATTACTGAGCATCCTTGTAACTTAGAGCATTTAGATTTCCCAACAAGACCTAAGGCTGTGTTCATTGCATTAACTTTTGATCCAAGGTGTTGCTTGAATGCTCTTAAAAGAGACTCTTCCTTGTTTTACCTGTTAGTGCTGAGGTTCATTGCACCTTAAAAGATTGAAGATCCAGGCATACAGGCATACGTGTACTGATGCAAAATACCTTCTTTGTGTCCTCCTAATGACGAAGCACTAGCAGGAGTTTGTACCCAAATAAGGTAGATTCACTGCTACCTTTATGCTGGTGATGTTGAAAGCAACTGGATTATGACACCAAAAGTTGTCTTTGATCTCTCCCCTGGAAACTAGATAGAAAATTCTACAGAAAAATCAGCTGCACAGAACAGCTAGGTATTATAGTTTGCACAAAATTTACCATTTGCTTTCTTTATTACTGGTAGTATTAGGTTTGGCTTTTAAACTCTTTGGTGCTGTTTACTAGTATCTGAATGGTTATAAAAAAAAATAAATCTGTGAAACACAATAAAATTTTAAGGCACCTGGCTACAGCTTGATTTTTTGTTGTTGTTGGAGGTGGTTTTAGAATTATTTGTATTAGTAGTAGCCAAGAACCTAACAAATTCTCAGAATAAACTGCATTGACCTAACTACATCAAACTTTCCATGGCTTAAGCAAAGTACACAGTCCTTCACTGGCAGCCATAGCTGGCAGAAACCATGATACACTGCCAGTATAATTTGCAGATGTTAGTAATCATGAATTCAGTGTTGGGCATAAAGGAATGTGGAGAGAGGAATCCCAGAGACTGGCCAGCAGCATTGCATGTGGCCAGAATTTTTCACTGAGTTCACGTGTGCCACAATACTGTTTGTGCACCTTCTGTCCAGATATATTTGAACACACTAGGGAGTAACTTCCTAATCAGCTGTTACCTGATGCCCATCTGCTATCCCAAATAACATGTGTCCTCTGTAACATTTACCAATATTTGCTCGTGGCTCATTACTTTTGCAGGATATGCTGTTTTGTAAAATAATAGATACCCATTAAAGCTGGTATTCCTGTCCCCTCACCTTAGGCTTCTGAACGCCTGGTACTTAGTCTAGGCTGCAATACTGGTTGCCACGACAGTCAAACGAAAGCTGGGCATCTCTAAAGGGAGTTTTATCCTTTTCTGAGACACCTAAAATACACATGGGGAGCTCTTCTCTGAAGGCAATTTTCTGTTTCCTCTGAATATAGGGAGAAGCAAATATCACTAGTTTAGAAGTTAACCTACAAGAAAGATTAAGATTAATATTAATCTAACTAAATATAGTTGTCTGTAACCTCAGGCTCTTTTTAAAGTCTTTCAGGAGAAATATGTCGAATGCATCTCATTTTACAGTTAAATGCCTAAAACAAGTGAACTAAATCACACACTAGAGCTATTCCTTCTTCTGTATTGACTATGCTCAGGGACATAAATTCACTACCACAGATATTGTCAAGATGTCTTCCACCTTTTCTGGAGGTTTAGTAATGAGAACTTTGCATAACGAGCACTTTTCAGTTGGACAGTTGTTCTGGGAATGTAATTACTTTTCCCTATGCTGGACAGATATTACAGGGAGAAATACTTTTAACATGTAAATACTTACTCTCTAAATTCTTGTTATTGAAGTTAACACTGAAATTTCAGATTTCACTCAGCCCAAAATTCACTGATAATTCCCATCAACCTAAATTAATTTAGGAAAGCAATTTACATCAGTAGAGAACATTGTGTGGTTAACATCTTAAATATACAAATACCAAGGTTTTAGTCTCCTGGTACTCTTGATATAGTATTCCTTCCTTGTGTTTCCATGATAGTGCCCATTACCTAGAGTTTGTGAATGAAAACAGGAACAAAATCAGATCAGGAAGGGAATGGAAGCTACCAGCTGGGAAGGATGATTTTTTTACTTGTTTGTTGTGGGGTTTTTTTGTGGTTTGGGTTTTTTTTGTGGGTTTTTTCTTGTCTTTTGGAGGGTTTTTTGTGGGTTTTTTTGTTTGTTTTGAGAAATGTCATCTAAATTTGAGGTAGCAAATACTCATACTTTGTGACTCAATGAAGATGACTAGTTTCTAGAAGTGGTCAGCACTCAGGAATTGGAAACAGAATTCAATATTTCATAAGCCATTCTATCAAAACAAAAGTAAGACCTACTTGTTCTTGTGGAAAAAATAATTTTTTCCTTGAGTAAGTCAAGTGTGAATTTCTTACACATTGCCTTCACATGTATCCTACAAAGCATATGAACTTTTAGACTCCCACCAACTAAATCAAACAGGTGTGTAATTCAACATGCAGCATCTTTTGCTTTTAGCCCGCAAAATACTCAGGCAAAAAGACAAGGTGTGGTATTAGAGTCATAACAAATCAGTGAAAGATTCTTAGCTGCTGTAATGGGCATTGAAGTAGATCTTGTGTGAGTTCATGTACCAAAATTTATAAAACTTGCAGAGACTGGTATGTTTATTTTTAAACTCTTTAGGATAACACATTTGTTGCTACAACAAAATAAAATAACAACATCTCTCTCCTTCTGCCATGTCTTTGTCTCTAAGCTTACCTCCCCTCAAATGTCAAAATTTAATAGATGAAGGGAAACTTTCTGTAGCCCAAGCATTACAGGCAATAAAAGCAAATGTGTCCGTCAGCCTGGCTATTAAGAGCAGCTGCACCAGAGACAGTTGACCACCAAATGGTATCCTAGCAACTTACAGTAGCATCCTTATACATACTGCTATCAAGCCAAATTTATCCTTTTCAATATCGCAGCTTCAAGAGATCAGGGATGAATACAGAACAAAGGATGAAAATGGTGCCTGTGAGAAAGACAACGTGGGGTTTTAATTTAAGCAGGGGTTGTATGGAATGCCCGTGTAAAAGGAATAAAGAACATCACACTTTTGTGAGAAGGAAAGATACCTTTTTGTGGTAAGGCACTCAGACAATTATGAACCAATTTGCTTTCAGAATACTAATCCTGTGTATATTTTAGTATGGAATAAAACTTGTTAATATGTTGTCTCTTTAAGTCCATTTAAATGTTTCCATTTAAAGGGGGAAGGCTGAGGGAAAATAATTTTTAATTATTCAAACTTTCCAAATATTAAAAAAATTCTAGACAATTCTCCCTATACATTGTGGCTTTCACAAAAGATAGCTGGTATTGTTTCTAATACTAAATCTGATAGTTTCAATTCTGTTAATAAACTTTCCAAAATGAGCACTTTCCTGTTTTTATACTATAAATTGCTTCTATTCTCCTGTTATATTCAGAGTCATTGATCCTGCACAGTCCGGATAATTTACCAATGTGCATAATGATCATAACTGTAAATAGCTTTGTCAGAGAGAGGAAAACTGAACCTATGTGCAGATTAATTACAGTATATTCCCTTTTTTCAGTTTTCAGCAAATATTGGAAAAACATGCTAAGAATCTCGACCTTACCCACCAAAAGGGCTGGACTCACATCCAGAGTAAATTAGCATGGTTGCAGCAAAGCTAGTTGAAATGAGGACCTCTGACCACAGCGAGGGGTTTGGCTGAATGTAACAGAGCTACTGATAATGCAGACAGAACACGACCTCAAGCAGAAGCAGAACTGTCTCCCTTCAGTCACAGAGGCACTGCCAAGCAAGCAGTATGTTGCAAATATGAAGACAGTGTGCAAAGCTACTGATCACTGATAATTTTTAATTTATACTCCAAACCTTATCCTTGCAGAGGACACACACCAGGGGTTCACAAAGCTGTGTTTTATGATGTAATAAGTGGTTTTGTATGCACCAGAAAATCTGTGTGAAAAAGATTTCCACATGCCACACTGCACTAGAGGGCCCTTTGGAGACTTAGCTGAGGAAAAAAGAAATCCACCCAAGAAACCCAAACCACTAAATTATTCACTTTTTTAAATGGCATAATTGAAGCAAGTTTTTAATCCAAAATTCAGTCTCCCCCTTAATTTGTATTTCTAATTCCTTTTAATGATCTGATTTGGAACAGGCTATTTAGCTTCCTATCCTTTGTTATTTATGCAGATGACACCAATCCCCCATCTTCTCCAAACATTCTGTCAATCTCTACTTATCACTGGTAGTACTTCTTTATCATATCAGTAGATATCTTCTTTAGCTTCCAAGGAAAGAATCTGCCATAGGCATATTTTAGTCTAGTATAATAATTTATCCTGCTCTGTGCAGTTCAAAATTTACCTTCTGCTCTGCCCCCAAATGCCTGTGCATTTACTTAACCAATCACAGGATAAAAAAACCAAAACAACGTATAATCACCCAAAAAACAGACACATTGGCTTCTTGAAATCTGGCTGTCTCTATGCAATCTGTATGTTTCTGATTACTGTTCCCTGAGCAATATATCAAAGGAACACTGGACAAGAAGAAGCCTGAGAGCTGACAGAAGAGCTGCCCTCTGTTAGTGTGCAGCCACATTGACTGAGATCTGTAACATATGTGCTGAATACTTGCCTGTGAAACAAAAATGTCTTCAGCAGTTTAGGTTATATCAGCAGGACAACAGGCCAGACCCACTTAAAAATGC
Source organism: Passer domesticus (assembly GCF_036417665.1). Lineage (NCBI taxonomy): Eukaryota > Metazoa > Chordata > Aves > Passeriformes > Passeridae > Passer > Passer domesticus. The sequence goes on along the minus strand of NC_087475.1, from coordinate 58,518,039 downwards.
CTTAGATATAGTCAATGAGGCAATTTATAGTCTGCTGCATACACATGAATGCATATGAAGAGATATTAAAAGTTTGTATAGTCTCCCACACCAAGCGTGCATTTCAAAATATTGTGTGGATTTTCAGAGCATGTAATTTCTGCTTTAATTTATTTTGTTAGTCTGATCTTTGCAAAGAGATGAGCTAAGGATGCAGTAATCCTGTTCACGAAAAAGAGAATATCATCATTGGTAAGAAGATAAAACAGCCCTTAGTTTTACATTCTTCTTGAAAAAATGTTAGAGGAAACAGACAAGTCTTCGGAACCATGGGGCGATACCAAAGCAGAGCAATTAAACAGAATTCTTAGAAAGGAATCAGAGTAGGCCTTTTGAGTTTTTATGTAATACTGAATTAATGTTTCAAGGCTATTAACAACTTGGCAGCTAAGTGAACAGAAGAACCACTTCAGAGAAATCATATCAAATAAACGCTGGAGCAATCCACTTTGATTGATTAGTGTAGGAATTTATGAAGGTACTATATGAATTGTTGGGGGGTTTTCTGTGATAACAAAGCTGGTTTAGCAATTTGGGTTGTCATTTTCATACCTAAAATTCTTTGTTTGCCTAGATTATAACTAAATTCTGGGTAAAGTATCTTCCCAAAAGTGAAATTCCTGTAGGAATTTGGTGTCATCTTTTAGGCATTTTAACCTTGAGAATTTTTTAAGGTGGAAGACAGGAACAACTCCTTCAAGACTGCCCTTTATCTATATCATGCATCAGAAAAGGTCTGCACTTCATAAATCATACACAGTAAAGAAAATGTCCTATCTCTCGTGGGTGGAGTGTGAGAAAAAAGAAAAAAAAAAGGAGGAAAAAAAAAGGCAAAACAAGAACCATACAATTTTAGCTGCAATTCTAGTTTGCTTGGCAAAGGAAGTTCTACTCATTGACAGGCAGGCCTTCTGCCATCTGTGTTAAGTGGGTGCATTGCAAGCACCTGGAGCTACAATGAATACTTTCCTTTTTAATCCTTTCTTGTAAAACAGATGGGAAAAAGCACAGTTAGTAGTGTTATGCTGTGTTTAAATATGAGAAGACCATCATTTAGTCTCACTGTTGCCTTTCAGCCTGACACCTATATATTTGGACTCCCATGTTTTAATCAGCAGAAACATGTCAGTGTTCAGGAGATTGTTGTAGGGATCTGCTTGAAAAGATCTGGAAAGAGGCCACAAGTGACCTACTGCTTATGCAATGGAAGTATATTGATTAGAGGAGATTATAGTATTCTGAATGCAAAGCTCTAGTTTAATGAGCATTTTAAGGGTAATAAAAGCAATCATGTTATTTCTAAGCCCTATGAAGGTACAGGACAAATAGATTCACAGACGCCCAAATTCAAATGTCAAAAAAAAGGATAATTATAGCCTTGCAAATCTGTTTCTTATACATATGTCTCTAAGGCTTCTTCTAAAAAATACCTCAACAAAACAACAAAGCAGACAAAAGTTTGTAAAATCCTATTTTCCGAAAGGCTTGAAGGAGAATAATACTAAAGTACTTTTGAAGTTACATTAGGAAACTGAAATTGAAAAGAGAAGCATGGGAAAATCCTGTCCAACAAACCAAAGCACTTGAGATTCTTTAGGGGACTATGGGGTTCTGTCCACAGATTCCTAACTGGTAACTTGTGTATGCAATAGACCAACTGTTTTTTTTTTCTGAAATGACAATAACCAGTTTGGGACACAAAACACTGGCAAAATAAATAGGCATGCTCAAGTCAAAGCTAGAATATTTCAGTTCTCTTCCTTTTACATAGTGGGAAGGGAATAAAGATGTGGTCTAGGAATTTTTCAAGGAAGCAGTGCCCCAGTTTGCAAAAATGGGTAGAATATTTTCCCTTCACTCTTTCTATCCTTGCTATCCACTGACCGTCTAAAGTAAAATGTAGAAGGAGCACTGCTGTGCAGCAGTGCTGATGGCTAAGACATTACAGTGACACACAAAACCTGTGCATTTTAAACCTCTGCAGCCTGATGAAGGCCTAAAACAGAGTTCTCCTGGATAAATGCTCTGCCAATAGATCATGCAAATGATACCATAGCACAGGAAAAGGATTCTGGTCTGATTTCCAGCTTCACAGAGGTACTTTGAGTTATCCCAATTATTTTTAATTTTCTTTCACCTAAAATGTCCCCCTAAAAGTTTTTTACCTAAAATCAAACCCCTTTATAGTACTCATAATCTGCTAGTGATCAAAAGATGCTGAGTGAAATGCCTGAATATATCTTCAGATTAATTATTTCTCAAGAAGTCAGGATAATGGGATTGACGGATGAAGCAAATACATCTTCATCTGGATTATCTTCTAACCCAGTGGTCTGAAATTAAAGATAAACACAGCAGCAATCATAATTTAAGAACTATAAAATTAATGTGAAACATTTCCCACTCCTTGTATTCTGTTTTCCCAGTATTGAAAAGGGGAAAACAATTCCAAACAATCAACAACAACAACAAAAAAAGGAATAACTTTTCAGGTTTGCTTTGGAATCAATAGGAAAGACAGAGGGATTCTTTTATTTTTATTAAGTAAAAGTTAAGATTTCTGTGGAATAAGTAGGTGGGAATTGGTCAGTAGCAACTGGAATGATGTTAAAAGCTGTTGAATTTTTCTGACAAGAACTGAGAAATTCAGTAACACATGAGAAAGTTCATCTATTTCATTAGTTTTCTTTTTTGTATTTAAAAGTTTTTGTTCAAAGTATTACAGCCTCTATTTGGTAAAGATGTACACTATATATTATGAATGATGCATAGATTAAATAAGCTATTATTTCTAAATTAGCCAAGTTCATTTTTGTATTTAAATAAACTACTTGAATATTACTATCTTAAAGCTGAATTTACAATTTAGGTAAATAAATATACAATATGTTTATAGGAACATAGGAATTAATTAAACTATTGAACTTCTAGATCTTTAAAATCAAGTATTGTGGCAATCCACTAAAGGGAATTTCGTTTTTTCAAAGTGTTGAATTCAACTTTTGAGATGTCATTTCTTAATTAATGGGGTCATAAAAGGAGAATTTAATAAAAAACAGCAGAAGATGGCTGATGCTAAGACAAAGAACCTCTTCAAATCAACAATTTCTGATGCTTTATATCCCATCTGTTTTAAAGTAGTTAAGAAAAACTGATATTCAGTATTCTTCCAGTGCAAAAGAAAGAGATTAATATTTATGAATTATGACTCAGATTAAGATTTATATATTCATTTCACAAAAGTAGGCTTACTGAATCACCATTTCTCCCCACCTGAATTTCAGGTACCTTTTGCTTGGAAGGAAACTGAATTTAAAAATACATATTGTGCACTGGGCATACTAAGTCTTAAAACACAACTTTTGATGGCTGAGTGGCAGTGAAAGGCAACTACCAAGTTTGCAAGTAGATTTTCTCTCAGGAATAATTTCCATTCCACAAACTGAACTTGGAATAACAATGACAAGAAAATTTTAGAAAGCTTTTTTTCTTTTTTTTAATTGTTATTATTTCATAGTTTTCCCAAGGATAGTGTGTTCCCACTTATCATTATCATCATTATCATCATCATTAAATATTTGCGTAAATAAGAGAACTGCAACCAGGGGGCAAATTGAAACACATTGACTTTTTCCTTCTAAACTAACTTCTTTCTGCAGATTTTCTTTCTGCTGATTTTTTGTCTTGCTTTCTGTGCTTTCTTCAGCATTAAAAAGTCTTCAATACCTAGATATTTTAGACTACTCTGACTTATTAAACCACCTTTGACTTCAATAAGAACAATATTAATGTGTAATTACAAGTGCTTAATAAAGCATACTTTTTGCTCACAGTTGTTGAATTTATAATTTATTAATTCCTTATATGTTTCTTAATTATTTTTTTTTAATTATCTATCATGCATGTGCATCCCTCAGAAAATCAGGAGTCCGGTGAAGTCCTAAACATCTGAATTTCCAACACATTTGAAAACAAGATAATATTGAAGCAAGATAATTATAAGATTTTTGAGAATCACAGAAATTCTAAAAAATAGTGTTATTTTTGCCATCTGACTTTATAATTATTTGTTAACAGATGCGTAAGATATACAGGATTTATAATTCTTATAAATATGTACTGGATGAAATTCTACTCAAAATTCTTTGTGTAGGGTGTTCAGTTTGTGTTGGGTTTTCCAATTTACTATTTTTAATATAAATGTCTCACATATTTTGAATGTTTTATGTCAGCATTTAGAAGTGAATGATGGGCATGATACTCCATTTTAATGGGCAGTAGTATAACCAAAGTTCAATCACTACAACTAAATAAAAGTGGATATAAAATAGAAATATATGCACTGCAATAAACACAATACAGTAAAAGCTCTTGCAAACTACTGCCCTTTCTTTTCCTTTGCTTTTTATACAATGGAAACTGTAGCTTTGGGAATCCTGATATATTTTAATGCAGTATGACAGGCTGCTGTGGCCACCCAGTAGGACTGCAAGAATTAGAAGGGACATTGTCATCCTAAACACCACGTCAGTATTTCAATTAGCCCTGAAATGTTGTGAGCCAGAATACATCTGTCTGCAATCAGTAATGCATTTCAAATATTTCAGTATCTAACTCTTTCAATGTTATCCAGTACAGCTTTTTGTCTGCATAGGAGGTGCCCTTTTTTGGGAGGGTTAATGTAATTGAAATTGTTATTGAATAACCGTTCATTTTTTAAGATGTTCTAGTTTTAAAAATGTATTATGTTACTGAATAGTAAAAAGTAATCAAAATAGTAATCAAAATTTTGTTAATGTTTCTAGAAACATGGGTTTATATTAACTTTCTTTTTCCTGTCATCACTGAAACATTTTAATGATGTCAAATATACTAACTCTATTGTTTTATAAAGCATAATGAAAATGAGAGGAAAACTACAGCTCTTGAGTAAAAGTTAGACAATAAATTAAAATGGGATATCTAGACATTTTACATTAGTGACTACAGCAGCACAGCAGAGGAACTTTAAAATCTGTCATAAACTGACTATGTGCTACAGCTTTTCCATTCATCAGCATACCACTGACCACAGTAAAAACTTTATTTGGTTGAGCTGGAGTTTGAACATGAATGATCTGGGTTGAGGTACCAGGACTCAGGGCTCTGAGAGGCTGCTTTTCCCCCAGCAGAAAGGATCAGTTACAAATGGAGCATGTTCAGACACAGAGAGCAGCTGACATGTCACTTGACTTCTGTCACAATCATAGAATTGAAACAAGCTAAAAATACTATTTTAAAAAATAATTTTGTTTATTTAAAAGAAAAACCCATAAAATTCCTGCATTCCTCAAATGGAAGGAAAACTGCAAACACATAAGCATGTCTGAGAAAAGCTTTTCATTAGAACTTTTCTCATTATTTAACACAAATTTAGGCTTATTTCTTCCTCATTCCTGATAAGGTTAACTGGAAAACAAGACTTATATTTGCATAATAGTTTCAAGGTTTTAGAGTTTTTTAATTTCCCATTTGCATAAAAATGAAACTCAAAAAATTTTACATAATTAAACATAAATGGAGTTCTGAAAGTGGATAGTTTAACCACACAATGTTCTGTAAATGTTGCTCTTTGTAAACAAATACTCTTTTTAAGATACTACTACTAATCTTATTTGAGATGCGGAAACTTAATTCTTGGTCATAATTTAAACATGGGTTTCTTGTGTCCTGAGATTTTCCTTATTCAGTTAGATATTCTTTTCCTTCTGAATCTGAAACATTCCAGCCTGCATTACATTTGTAAAGATATCTGTGGTTTGGAGGAAAACACTTACCAATGAAAATGATAAGTTTGAGAATGCAGATCAGTTGCAAGACTTTCTTCCCAAGATTGTCTTCATTTTCAAAACTGAAGCCAAGATACTTTGTAAAGCAGGAACCTGAGAATACAATGTTAAAAAGAGAATATGAGCGTACTTTTCTGGGACTGATTACTGGCCAAAGTCTGATGATAATCAGATGACTGTAAAAAAAAAAAAATTAGCTGGGATCATTTAAAAATAAAGCAAAATTAAATCCTGAAGTTCTTCAGGACTGGATGTCTGAGGAATCTATTTTGCTATCCATTTTCTACACAAAATTCTGCTTCTAAATATGTCCCTTTTAGCCACAATATATTTTTCAATACATGAATTAAAATAAAAAAAATTGAGTGTTCAGTCTGTCTGAAAAAAAAAAAAGCAACCTTGAGATAATCATACTGTTTATTGAATTTGGAAAGCTGTCTCTGACTATCATAATACAAATTTTGTGTCTAATTGTTATTGATTATCTGATCAATATTTAGAAAATTAATCTTTTTTTTTCAACAGTTTATTTTGCAGTAAACAGGCAGAGAGTTCCCCTACATGAAACAGTAAATAATCTCACTGCTATTTTATCAGATAAATATAAGAATATATGATATATTTTCTTTGGCAGAGAAGTGAACTGAGTGCTTGTCTTTACATGGTTTGAAATAAAATAGATTAAATAAAAATACATTTTACTATCATCTATTTTTCTACTGCTTGGAGAAAAAAATAAAAGAAAAAATAGCAGCAACAGAATTTTAGGGGAATTTTGAACATCTTAATTCATTATGGATACATCTCAGAAAGCTTCACAAATCAGATTCAAAAGCAGATTTAGGCACAGAAATTCAGAGTTTCAAGACACCAATGGACAAAGAAGTAGAATAATAAAGATTCCCACTGTTACAATTTAAGTTTTGAATTTCTTTTAGTGGTTGTTGCTCCTGCATTCATTCCAAGGACTTCTTCTGACTTCAGCATACAGAAATTTTTGTAATGTGTCTATGGTGACAGAGTGGGTCAGGGTCACACCTGGATCCAGTTTTTTCTAGTCCTGTATGTTCCCATCTATGTCATAGAGGAGGAAAAATGTGAATAGGGATTTTTTCCCCTTTTCTCTCCTTAAATATCCTGCTTCTTGGTATTATTGCAACAGCAATATTTGAAAGTCACAGTAAATTAATGTGATTTCAGTTTTAATTTTGAATCAAAATTGGCAGAGTCTATCTAGTTTAGACAAAGAATTAATACATCCTTAAACCTCCTAATGAATAAAAACTGAAAATGTGTTTATATCTTTAAAAAATACTCTGAAAAGGTACTTGATAGATTTGGACACAGTCTTCATCCATTTTTTTTTTAAACTTTGAAATACTTTAAGATATTCCTCTCTTAGGTATATGTGCACTTTTTAAATGAAAGTAGAAGATTTTGCATTAATTCATAAAAAAAGCATTTTTTATTTTATTCACATTGTACAAACATCCAAGGAGGAATCAAGTTATTCATACTTCCTTCTAGAAGTAATTAGGTACATTATCTGCTTAATGTCAACATACTTAACTGTATGAACTGGAAGTAAATAGTCAAATGATAATCAGTTTTCAGTGTGTCTAGCACTGAATTCCTCTTTTCTTTATACAGCACAAGAGGTTAAAGAAAAGCCACATTCTCACTAAGAAAACTGCCTATTAAAACATTATGCAAACATCTTTTATTTAGCCTCTTTTTTTCCTTCATTCTCAGTAGCAGGGTGATCTCTCTTCCTCTATGTGGCTGGCATGTCTTCAAACAGAAGAAAGTTTAATTTTTCCAGAATTTTAACTTTTATCCATTTTTAGAAAGAATAACTTGTCATAGAAGGGTTAGAAGACAAATATTTTCTTAGGTATAGAAATTATTATTGCCCTCAAATTAAAAATCAAAAAAGTAAAAGCAGACAAACTTGAATAGCACACAACAGTTTTCACAGAAAATTTGTATATTATTCAAGTGAAAAATGAAATTGATCCATATTTTCCTTTGCTTAAGACTTCTGGCCTTGGAATTATGAGTGCGGTTTGATTCTGCTTTATGATACTTTACAATATTAATTTGCAAACTATAATGAACCCTCTGTGGCTCCCATGCCAGAGATCTTCAACAACATGGAGAAGCTACAAAGCCATAGATACCATTTGTCCTAAAGACACTCATTTGCTCCACATAACCTTTCATTATGATGAGCAAAATGATGCATGCTGCTTTCATCTTAAGATTATCTACTGGAAACGAGGTGCTAGATTCTGGTTTAATCTCCATCAGCTCTGCTGTAAAGCGCTATAAGCCATCATAGTTACAAATAATTCTGATTTCTGCTGGGGTAGAACTAATTTCCTTCAAAGTAGCTGTTATGGGGCTGTGCTGTGTATTTGTGGTGAAAACAGTGTTGATTACACAGGGATGATTTTGCTATTGCTGAGCAGTGCTTGCATGGAGTACAGACCTTTTCTGCTGCTCCCAGTGAAGAGGCTGGGGTTGCACAAGGAACTGGGAGGAGACACAGCCACAGCAGGTGATCCCAACTCAAAGGGATATCCCAGATCATATGGCATCATGCTCAGCATATAAAGCTGGGAAAGAAGAAGGAAGTGGTAGATGTTCGCGGTGATGGCATTTATCTTCCCAAATCACTCTTACGCATGACAGATCCCTGCTTTTCTGCAGGTGACTGAACACCTGCCTGCCTATGGGAGGTAGTGAATGAATTCCTTGTTTTGCTTTGTTTGCACGTGCAGCTTTTGTCTTGCCTGTTAAACTGCCTTTATCTCAACACACGAGTTTTCTCACTTTTACCCTTCCTAGTCTCTGTTCCATCCTGCAGTGGAGTGGGAGTGAATGTGAGTGAGTGAGTGAGTGAGTGAGTGAGTGAGTGAGTGAGTGAGTGAGTGAGTGAGTGAGTGAGCACTGATGCTAATGTGGGGCTTCTATGTTGACAATAGCTCTTACAAATTACTTTTGTACCAGTACACTAAAGAAAACAGTGTGGTTCTACACTAGCTAAAACACCTATTATTCATTATTATGGGTAGACATGTAATATAACTGAACACAAGCACTGGCTGTTCCCAGTTGCCAGACCCATCCCTCATTGGCTCCAGAAAATGAGGACTATCCATGTAGCATAGAGCCATTATTTCTCTCCATTTCAGTTACCTGTCCAAAGTACAAATTGAATAAATATTGGAATACAGCTGAGTCACATTTTAGCAATTCAGGAACTGTATTTAGTGTTCTGGACGTGCACTTTGACCACTACAGTCCTAAATTAAGCACTAACTGTCATTACTAGCTCTTGCCAATCTTTGTAATTCAAAAATAACTGGAGAACTGGTCTTTAAGTCAAGAAGATAAATTCAACATCTTTTGTTTCCTTCAAATTAAACTCTAATAATTACTACAAGTAATTCAGGGGCAGTCTGTCATATTGATCCCACAGCTTTGTAAAAGTACTTTACACTGACTGTAGTACACTGACCATAGTTTTTTTTTCTTGTGAATGTCTTAGAATTTAAAACTAGTTCTAAACAATAAAAAAAACCAAACAACAGCAATCAAAAAATCCCAATTATGAATAGTAACATCCAAGAAAAATTAAATATGCAAAATCAGCATCTCTTACATTTAAATACTGTTCTTTAACTAAACTAAGTATTATATTAGTGAAATATTGCAGCCCCTAAGGATTATCCTGGCAAATTCTTCCCAGAATAATCCTCAAAACTCAACAGCATAGTTTAGTTTTAGGCAGCTAATTAAAGCAATTAATTTAGCAGGGAACATTCCTTCTACACTTAGTGGAGAAAGCAAGGAGATCACGGTGGGCTGAATAACCTCTGCAAGGGATATACTTTCTTTCTCCAATAACCATAGCATAGAAGAATGTTCATTTCTTGAGCTATTATTTTAGGTGCTTGATGTTAGCCCTGATGTCTTTGCATAGAAAATAAACACAAGGAACAAAGTAATGGGTATAGTACAAAGGGCCACTCTCATCAGAAAGTCCTTAGATTGTATTAGGTCCTGGGGTTTTTAAAATATTTTTTTATTAAAAGTACATCTTTTCCCTATCTGCTGAGAAGTCTTACTGAATACATATTTAAACTGAGCATGCAGTTAAAACCTAAAAAAAAAAAAAAAATCTAAAACTGAGAAACATGTTTCTTTGGTGACATCAAGAATAAAGGAATTACTAAAAATTCTTTACAGGTTCTAGTCAACACAACTTAAATATTTTATTAACGCTTCTATGAGTTTTTATCACTACAGAGTTTTCTGTTGACTGAACAGAGTCATTATGTAAATATTTTTTGTAAAAAGTACCCAGTGGCTTCATTGTTTTATATAAAAAATACTTCCCAACATTTCGTTAGAATAGCTTTTATTAATGATAAACCCACAGCTTTTCCCTTGCAAAAATATATTGAGAATTGAGCGCTATTATCTGAGACCCAGTGTTCCATTAAACAATAATAATTTGATATGGATTGAGTTACATGCAATCTAATCTATATTATATGACTCAGAACTCTTTTTATTTAATTAGATGCAGATATTTTGATCAGAAATGTTCAGAAAAATCCTAGATTTCAGGGCTGAGGTAGAAATTTCTGTTAGGAAATGAAGGCATCACAGTACTGGGGCTTTTTCACAGGTGATATATTGTTAGGGTCCTTATTTAGGAGACCAAAACCCAACCCGTAAAGTCCAATGCTGAAACAGCCAAAAAACCAGTAAATTTTTCCGTTGGTTTTTACATGAGGCAGGACACAGACTAGTAGCAGAGACCATATATTAATCAGCTACTCTCTGTTAGTCCATCTTTCAGTCAAGTTTAAATCCAATATGTATCTAATTCTTGAACTTTAAAACACTTCATGATATGTATGGCAAGATGGAAAACTAAAAACCTTTCTTGATCTTAATTAAAATAACAATGCAGAAGATTATTTTATATTTTCATAATATTCAATAATGAATGCAAAGAGAGAAACCATCCAAAGACAAAAACACCATGATGTTTTTCCAAGATTTAATACAGAACTCATCTTCAAAATGTAAAACTATTTCACAGAGATATTCATCTGCAGCCCTGAGAGAGAGGCATGCATACATGAGGACCATTATGCCCTACTACTTAAAAGGTTGCTAAATGCAAAAGCACTGCATACACTATGCTGTACAGGTTTTATAGGACTCAGGTGCCTAGCTAGCCTAGAATTGCAGGTCTTCAGACAGATTACCAATTTTGGGGTTTTGAACAGGTAGGCATCTTAATGCCTTAGATAAATGTCTGCTTTAACATAGCAACATATGTGTATGAATGACAGATAAGGTGAGACTTCTGTGGACTATTCTCCCACTGAATTTCAGTTAAGGAGCTTTCGAGGACCAGATCTCTAATGTCTGGCTAATAAACAAAATCATTTAAAAATTATAGACTTTGCTAGGCATAGCAACTCTGGCAAAATTATATAGATGCCTTCTTGAAAAGCTGTATCCTACCACACATATTGCTGCAAAAGCTATACCAGATAAAACATATTTCTGTAATATAGCCTACAAGTCACAGCAGTATTGAAAATGAACAGAGACTATCAGTTGAGGTTTCTGTTTTGTAAATTATTAATATTTCAATTTTAGGAGATTTTATTTTTTTAATGTTATTGAAATTTTCCTGACCTGGAGCAATACCATAATACCATAAGATAATACATTTGCCTGCCACCTTCAGAGGGATGGGCTTAAATCTGTCTTGGGTCACAAGTGAAATTATCTAAATGGCCTCAAATTAGCCCTAAGTATTCATTTGTTCATTTCACAAAAGTAGTATTGTGCATAATTTGGCAGCAGAGTGCAATTGTAGAGGAATATTCTGTAAGGAACCAAATATGGAATAGAAGGGATATTGGAGACCAGGTTTTCTTTTGGCAATGGTATTTGGATCAGTCCAATATAAATTATATCTTACTTTCATGAGAATGACTATTCAGGAAATTAGTTAGCACGATGTAGTTATCTAAACATTGTTGTACAGTTTCATGTTATTTTGGACACTGACAGTCCAAGACATGCTTTGATTCATTTTACTCGTAATAGAGAAGAATTGCTATAAGTACTGATTGTGTAGGAAAACAATGCTGGTTTGTTTTTTTGTTTCTTTATTTTTTTAAAGTATAATGATAATTAGAAAGTGGAACAACCAGGCAAGCTGTAATTAGAGGTTCAAATGAAAACAACATCATCAACATCATTCAACTATAAACAGTTTAATTCAATTAAATAATTTGCTGACTTCTATGTGACCAGTTTTATCTAACATAATAAAGAAAATGGGAAAATAAAAAACAAAGTAGGAGGAAGGTTGTCAAATAAATTAGTTGGTGTAAATTATTCCATTAGTTGTGCTAATAAAGCAAAGAATGTGGTAAATGTCCAATGTTGCATTTCTTATATTTGAAAGGTTATGAGTCACTGAAATTCCACTGACTTAAATGTAATCAAGAAGGGGGGAAAAAAGTAGCATTTCTGCTTACATAAGCAATTGGACACTCTTAATTGAACCAAACATTTTTAGGATAATAGTCTAGCTGTTCAGCAGTTGCACAAAAGACACTTCAATAAAATTGGTCCATTAGTAGTGTAAGGAATACAAGATAGCAAAAGAATATAAAGCCATACTTGGGCTGGAAACCTCTTTGAAAAAGGAATTCTGTTTTCTTTAACAGCTATCACTGCTTATGCATGTCGCTCTGTAAAAATTATCTAGCAAGATCAGTCCCTTCAGATTCATTCATAAGAGAATTGTAAGGTTTCCCTCACAATTGTACACAGCAACAGGGAACATCATTGCTTCAGCACTACACTGTCTTAGTCTGACTCTGCAGAAATCCTCAACTTCAAGATTTTCATCCCTACACTCTGCACCAGTACCCACTGTGCATTAACCCTGGCTGGACAGTGATTACCCTCAAAGCCACTGTCACTCCTCTCCTCAGCAGGGGCAGGAGCAGAAAGTAACATGGGGAAAAAATCATTGATCAAGATAAAATCAGTTTTCTAAAGCAAAATAAAAATGCAAAACATTTCATTCTTTATTTCTCATCAGCAACTGATGCCCAGCCACTTCCCAAGAAGCAAGGTTCAGCACATATAGCTGTTACTCCAGAAGGAAATATCACAAGTAATGAAAGCCTCTTCCTTTTTCTTAGATTTCATATCTGAGCCGACATTATATGGTATGGAATACTCCTTTGATCAGTCTGGGTCTGTTGTCCTGGCTATGTCTCCTCCCAAGGTCTTGCCCACCCCCAGCCTGTTGCTGAGGATGGAATGTTGGAGAGACAGCAATGATGCTGTGCCAGCCCTGCTCAGCAGGAGCCAAAATACTGGTGTGCTATAAACACCTTTCCAAATACCAAAGCAAAGAACAGCACTGTGAGGGCTGCTGTGGGAAAATGAAATTAATTGCAGCCAGACTGATAGAGATGAGTCCTGGTACACATGCATGTATATATATATATATATATATATATATAGTACTCATATTATATAAATATGCAAAATTAAAACTAACTACTTGAATAAGGAAATACGGAAATATTCCCTCAAAGAGAATTTAACAGATTTAATATTTGAATAACAATGTTTCAAAATCACAATCCTGACCTTTGTGTTACTAAAGACTGTTTTATTTAGTTTTTAATATTTTGGTTTATTAAACTTTCAAGTGGAAAAAAAACCCAAAAAAAAATCCAACCACAACATAGTGGAATATGAAGAAGTAACCATAAGCACTGAATAATTAAGAAATCAATAAACAATTTCACATTTCTTTGGTGTTCAAATGACCTTCCTGAATCAGAAGCTAAGACAGTGTATGCAATGTGAAATCATTAGGTAGGTAATGTACCAAGTAAATTTGAGTGGGCTGGTAAGTTTTGATTTAACTATCTTAAATGCTTTGATAGGTTAACTCTAAAGATCATTGAATTAGTCAGACAGTAGTTCACCAAAAGCCAAATAAAAGGCAGCCCTTAGAAAGCAATACACATGCAGAAAAAATAGTGAGTTGTGGGAGGTAGGTGGTAAGAGGATGCCCTGTAAAGATTATTCTCTCCAAAATCTGTGATATAACCTCCTACTGCTGAAGACTGAGGTCAGACAAAGCCTAAGGAAAGCCAACAATACTTTTTTTTTTGATTAATAGAAATATCATCTAGTTCAGAGTTCATGTGAACAGCCAGAAAAATCTTACGTGTCTGGGTCTGAGAAAGGCAGGAAGGAATATACCTTTGTCCTGCAGCAAGAAGAGAACAGCCTCAATGGGATATGAGAAAGGGTTGAACAGAGAGTTATCACTCGGGAGGATTGAAGGGGAGGTTACAGGTTCTTTTTTTTGTGGGAAACCACCAGTCCTTTTATCAGAGGCACTTTATATGCATCAGTATGCTGCGGATGGGTAACTGCACAACAATTGGAATCTGACTTTTGTGGCTGAGGTCAAAAATGTCTGCCTCTACTGAAAGAATCTTCTCCTCTCACACCATCTACCTGAAGCAGTCTTGTTAGGGTCACTCTGCAGAGCAGTTTTCCTGCCTTCTCATTTATATGTTTCAGCCCAAATCCAGCCTGCCTGTTCTTCTGTAGCTGGGCATAATATTAAAGATTCAGTTCAAGGACTCAGAGGCTCTATAAATTGCTTAGTACCCTTGGTTTGTGGGCACTCAGTTCCTCACAGAATGAACCCAGCTCTCCCCTAGCATTATACATGAAATCACCCCAAATGTCTCACCATGTATGCAAATCTGTCATTCACTCTATGTATCAGCTCTGCAAATACCTCAGTGCTCCTCATACACAAAAATAATCTTTCTGAGGTGGTGGCAATAGATTTTTTTCTGAGATAAAGGGTAGCACTGAGAACCTGTGTTCACCTTTTATCTGCCCTATTCGTGACAGTTGTGTTGATGAAGACTACAAAGCAGCTTGGATTGAACATCGGCTTGATAATTTGTATCTTGCTCTCTTACCTATCATTATATCTCATCATTATCTTCTAAAAGATTTTCCATGGCTTCTGAAACAAGTAAAGTCAGCATTCTCTCTCTCTCTTACTCTTTCTCTCTCCCCCTGTCCCCCCCTCTCCTGGAGAAGCAGTACAGCTGTCAATATGACAATCTAACCACAAAATGTTACACCCATTTAGGTGTTTGGAGGAAGGACTAAATAAATTTAGCTATAGTTGATCAAATTAATGTTTGTCTTTATGTTAGAGCAAACCATTCAGTGTCAGAGTAATAAATGAGTGAAATAGAAAATATAACTTAAAAACCAATGTAATATGAAATTAATCATGAAGATTATAATGATTTCTAAGGAGTTTGCCTTCATTATCAGCTCTAGGAGTATGGAACATTAACCTTTTTTTTTAATTTTATTTTTACTTTCTCAAGTCAATAAAATATTTTTAGTACATAGGATGTTACAAAAAGCAGAGTAAACTGAGACAAAATTGATTACCTACAATGTAACTGTTTGGCCCAGGAAGTCTGAGTACAAACCATGTCTGCAAGCTACTCATTACTGAGAACTCCTTCACTGACTATGTAATCAATTTCAATAGAGATTGATTTTATAAGTAATATGCCCTCAAACCTACATGCCATTTACACCTTTCATTTGGCATCTCTTAAAATTAAAACAAGTATTAATATAAGTCATAAATCAAGAACTCAGAAGTCAATAAGGGTTTTCTGCTCATTGCAGAGAAGTAGCTAGAAGCCCCTAAAAACCTGACAAATTTACTTGAGCTTCAAATGTTGAAGTTTGCTTAAGAAGTATTGTGAACTTATTTAAACTTAAGTACAATTCTGGGTTTGTCAATCTTTTGTGGAAAGAAATTCTTTTATTTTTGTATTTGTCCCTTAAAATATGAGAAGTTCAGCAATGTAAAAATAAAGTTGTGTGTAAATCACACAGCCTGAGTCATGAATCAGATGCAATAACTGGAGAGACATGCTTGTGAAAATTAGCCAGCAGTTTTCTCCAAATGTGCACAGGATGAAAGTCACAACAGTAGTGAAAGTGGATGTGCTGTGTACTCAGACAGACAGTTCATAAACAATCTGCTTTGTTGGCAGTGTAAGACCATAAAAATTAAAAAAAAAAAAAAAAAAGAAAGAAAAAGTATAACAGGATAACAATGCCAGACTGCAGTGGAAGACAAGCTTCTAACTTGTAAGTATTTGGACAGAACAGTGTAAACATTAATGCTCCATCCTCTGCTCACTGTCAGAAATTTTCCTACATGTTTCTGCTTTATATTTCCACCTTTTGACCACATAATGAGGTTGACTGGAGCAAATTAAACTTGACAGAGATTTTTCCCTGACTTTGGAAATTACAGAAAAGGTTACATTATCCGCCATGACCCTAGAAATCTTTGATTCTGGCTTTTGACCTAAACTTTTTGATCTCAAAGAGTGATATATTAGGAACACTGATTAATAGGAAAGTAATGGTATAGGTTAGTAGTGCTACCAAGTAGGATATTGGCCGGTGTTAATTAGATGTGTGATGACATTTTCTACACTGATGAGTTCCAGCTCCTGTGAGAAAAATGTCCACAGATTTTGTTAGAGCATTCACAGTTACTGTCCACCTCTCTCCTCTTGATTTCCAAGACATTCAACACATCTTCTCATAGCTCAGCTGCATTCATGTGAACAAACCACTCTGTATCACTTTCCCAACAGGAACTTGGAAGCACCAAATCAAGAATATCTTTGGAATTTCAGCATGAAAACCAAACAACCTCCATCTTATTTGCATATTTTTGCCCACCTTTATTCCATTTTCTTGCAGTCAGTCTGAATAGGCAGACAAATTACACAGAGGATTTTATGACCTCCTGAAGAGAGAAAGTGTTTAGGGATACAACGGAAGAAATCTTAATGGCTATGAAAAGTGTTGTGACTTTTTCAGACATGCCTACATGTAGCATACAGTATCTTCCTTATCAGATCTTTGGACTAAGACATCTGCCATTCACTTGTATTTGAATAACCTATTTGCCATATTGATATTGAAGTCAGTGATTTCCAGTCTTGTGGTATTTTTCACTGACATTATATGTCAGTATTGTCATTACATTAGGTATTCTTAAGCTGAACTCCAGTGCAGCAAGATGATGGGCAACTCTTCTTAGATGGCTCAAAATTTCTGAGACAATATTTTACTTTCGATGAAATCATTGCTTATCTTTAAGTGAGGAATTTCGGCATAATTCACAAGATCTTCTAACAGACAGGATTTAAATAAGTCAAATAAAAACATGACCTGTTAATAGCAATAAAATGAATTTATCATCTCTTTTCATGAATCTGAAGCAAAACTACAAATTCCTTCCTGGCACATTCAACAAATTCATAATTAACCATACTACTCACTTCTAGAAGGCAGGAAGAAAGTCAAACAAAATATTAAGGTCCTCACAGAGAGCAGTTTCATAGAAACCCAGTGGAGAGAAGGGAGAGTTGAAGGACATTATTGATAGTTGCCAGGACTACTAATTCTTGCATAAGGCTGGAGAACAAAGAAGAGGTGAGAAGCATTTTCTCTATCAGATACTTATTTAACAATTCTAGCAAAGAGCGATTCTCACTCGCATCATCTGCTTCCGCTGTGAGAGTGGCTCTGACAATGCAGCCATGGGGAGGCCTGTTTTGATCAAGTCCGCTGCTTTCTCTTTCAAAGCGAATGAGATAACGCAGCTGTGGAACAGCACCTTTTAATCAGAGCAGTGGGATTCCATTGAAATGCAGTACAATGCAGCTGCAAGTTAGTATTTCCCTGAAGCAGGTGTACACTTCTCCCTTTGAAACTGTGAACACAGCCTACATCCCTGTATCCCAAGCTCGGCCTCAGTAGAACCACGCTCAGCATTACTTTTTACTATTTCTCCTTTTGTCTCATTTTCCTTCTGTGCAGAAGAATTTTAAATATATGCCAAAAATATGCTTCACTAATAAAAGTCAAACCAATTTTTATTTGTTTTTTGTGGTTTTTTTTTATTTTTTTTTTTTTTTTGGTGGTTTTGTTTTGGGCTTTGGTTTTTGGGTTTTTGTTGTTGGGGGTTTTTTTGGGTTTTTTTGTAAAAGAGGAAGGCAGGTTGAAAGGTAAATCAATTCCTTGCCTCATTTGTCCTTATAGTTTCACCTATATAAATTAAAACAATACATGGTTGAGAATTGTGTTATCAAGTTGGAGTAGATGTTTTGGGAAAAAGTGAACCAATTGACTGATGTTAACCCTTACATAAGCCTGTGGTCTCTGTTGCTTGTTAACACATGCTGTACTGTTAGCTATGGTTTTGTGTACACAGCATAACATTAATTAGCTGTAGCTGATGCAGTTATGGACAGTTTAATGATGCACAGCAATTCTCAGCTTCTGGAAGTCTGCCTAGGAATGAGAAAGTAATAGCTAGCTACTGAGACAAAATAGAAAAATCCAGAAATGTCTTCCAGCTCGAATTCAACCAGTGCAAAAAGGAATGATAGTCATACTATTCATCTTAGTCCCTTTAGGACCTGAGTTTTAAGATTCCCTTTCAGGAAATTGAAACAGGATGGACTTTTCAGATGTTATGGACTTAAACTCAGGTGGTCTGACTGCCTTCTGCTAATTTCTCTCGCACAAGAAGTTTCACACAAGGCATCTTTGTGAGAAAAGGGTGACCTACTGCACAGCTGGTAATTCCTGCAGTCCCTCAGGTATGAAGCACAAGGCTAGAACCAGAAACACAGGCTGCAGCTTGGGACTGCAGAATCAAAGGGATAGAAACTAGTGTGCACCATTTCCATTGTCGTATGAAGGGCAGATCAATAATTTCTCATCTCTGTGGAATGACAAACACCTTGCAGCAGCCTTGCCTGAGTTTCACACCCCCAGCAGCAGAAAATGGTTCTTTACCTAAGAAATTTAACAGCATAAGATTTTTATCTCGAGAGCTATAAACTCCAGTTGTGCTTTCACTTAAATTTATGGCTGAAAGTTTAGAGACTAATAGAATGGAAAACATGAGTGTCTCAAACTTGAATTAGAGAGTTGGCCTTCACAGCTGGGAGTTCAGAAAAAAAATCTCTATTCAAACAAGTGCAGCAATGACATATAACATATTCACGTAGTATGTACCATCTCATTAAATAGAAATTTAAATAAGCAATGTATTGGAAAAAAAAAAAAAGGGAATAAGACAGCGATGTGCAATCATTGCAATCTGTTTTTTCAATTCTTCATTGAGATTATTGAAAAATAAGAAAGGAGAATACAATCACAGAAAGCATAATATAGTTGAATAGTTGTTCCCTGCCTTCTTTATACTGCCCAGATGCAGTAAACCAGACGTGGACAAATACAGCATATAAAACTACATTTTCAGTTAAATGGAAGTGTTTGTTGACCATATTTCATTGAAAAACATGTAGAGTGATGGGAGTGGAAATGTATTGAAAATTAAACAAATGGCCTCTCATGAAAATGCAGAGTTTTGGACTTTCTTCTGGGAGTGTAAGAGCTTAGAAACTTATATTAGATTGTGGAAGCTTCAGCCCATGCAAGGGATCTTAGCCTCACCCAGATATTCCATAAAGGAGGACACTTAACTTGAAATACCAGCTCAATATATCAATAAAGAGACCCACAGGGAATATAATAGCTTTCAGTTTTTAAGATCTGTTTGCCTTGAAACAGGATTTAGAAAAGAATACTTCTTTCTTATGAAGCTTCTATTGGAATTTTCTACATTAAATTAACTTAATTCCTTTGGGATTTTTAATTTAAGATCCTACAGACTCTGTATTATATAATTTTTATTAGAATCCCAGTTTTCTTTGCCTTCACTACACCTCTGAGGCTCAAACACTATGATTTTTATTTGAAGCTTCTCTCAAAGTGCAAGTGATTTTATTTCCTACAAGTGTAGGAAATAAGAAGAAACAAAACCTGAAAAACATTTAGCAGAAAACATCTATATGACAACAGATGGGAAGGAAATAGATGAAATTAAATGTAAAAAAATATGAGGCTCCAAATCAGCCTTATTCCTGAAAACTAAGCCTATGTTTGATTTAAGAAAATAACTGCTTATCATGAAACAAAAAGGGAAAGATATTTTTGAATAAACTTTGTACCAAAGTTTCAACTAGTGATTCTAATCCTGTAAACAGGCAAAACTGGAGGGCAATAAGTCTAGCATATTTAAAAATGTACATTTCAATATGAAATCAATTGTTATCTTTGTGTGCAAATTTTTTTAAAATCAATTAAAAAGAAAATCTGGGAGACAAGATCAGATTTGGATGCAAAATTTTAAAGTGACAACATTAAGACAGACAAACTGTGTCCAAGACATTCAAATATATGTTAATGACAACATTAAGTGGAATACTTTTTAGAAGACATTTTTAGAATGTGCTGTAGAGAACTGCAGAGTATCCTGGGCAGACATCTAGATTAAAACACACTGAGTCTCAAAATCTGATTCAAAATTGAGTCTAATCAGTGAAAAGATCTGAAATAGTACCAGTTTCAAATAAATGACAAGTAAAATTCTGATCTCCTTCAAAAGACAGTTAAAAACATCCTTTCATCAGTAGAAACATCCCAGTAGAAATTAGTGCTGAGTTCTACTAGACTTGATCTTTTACTAAGGACTTGCATTTCGATGTTTTTCTTCCCTTCTCCTCTCCATTCACAGACAGATTATCTTACATTCACTCATTCCTCAGCTTTATACATTTCAGTGGTTCCCACTCAACCACCTCATATCCTTTTTTCTTGCATTTTCCTTTCTTTTTTAATTGAAATTTTAAAATACTAATTTTCTTATTTTCCTAAATTATTATTCTTTTGTTTCTTTTTACTATTTTCCAAATCAATTTAGGGGAAGTCAAATTATTTCACTTTGGATTTTCTCCAACAGTTCCATCATCTCTTATTAGCATAATTCCACTAAGGCCTTTATCTCACTCATTTATCTATTCAGTAAACAGCTTTCCCATAGATGCACACATCATGCAGGTACAGAGAATTTTTAAATTCCATCACTTCTGCAGCCATTAGGTTTTCCACTTTAGATATGAAAACAACAGAAATTTCAAACACATATATAAAAGCAAGCTAATTTCAGGACTTTAGTGCTCCAAAGCTAACTCCATCGCATCCAAAGACCATTTCCAGTTAAATTTTAGGACAGACTAACTCCATTCACAAACACAGACACACACATTTTCCTCCTTCCAGAAAACAAACCCATAGTGTAATGGGACCAAGAGGGCAAAAAAATCATAGAATGTAATTTATTTCTAGAAGAGAGTCTAAAAGATGGGCAAACAGAAGCTGAAACAAATCATCTGCTTACTGCAGTACAGCAAGAGAAATTTTCAAATACTTACTACTGCTTTATATATTTCTGTAGGAATTCCAGGAAATACAAAGCTGTAAGCTTCCAATAAAATTCTACTTTCCATCCTCTCCCCCCTTTTTCTACCCCTCTCCCACCACTGTTTCTTCTCATTTCTTTTCTTAAAACAAAATGTTTTTAAGAAATGTAGGTTTTGAAAAGCAAATGTGGTACTTAACAAAGTGACATTTTACTGTCCTGTGATGTTGTCTCTTAATTTGCATAAAACCACAGCATTTAAAAATCAGACAAAATTATGCTTACCATAAAGATGGTTCAACAGTTGAGTGTATCTATGCTAGATTATTGGCTGTGATTTCCAAAAGATATGGCAAACACAAGTAGCTCTAATGTTTCTTTTCATGAGTCAACAGCCATATATCACAAGGCTTGTTTCACACAGACCAAAGCAATTCAATCCTCTCTGAGGTCTGTTTTAAGCCAGTCATCTAGAAAAGAAGGATCCTATAGCCCACTCTGGTACTGCTGAATGCACAGAAGAAATTTTTCATAGGATTGTTAGATCTAGCCAAGAACAGTCATTTATTGAGATAGAACAAAATAGTCATCCAACCTGGGGATTAAACCTCAAAACTGACAACAGGTTTTAATTAATTAGTCATACTCTGTTTTGAAGATGTTGACAGCATTTAATCTTTTCTGGCTTGACTGAGTAGTGATTACAAGGTCTTTATGTAGTAACTAAATGTCATGTACAGTAGGTTTTGTTCAACCAAAGAAATTACAGTATTATTCAGAGAAACAACTTTAATCAATCTTATGATATTGCTTCTGCAATTACTTGAATATCTCATGCCAGTCAAGCTGGGGAAACATATAGAAGCCTCCCTCTTAAAGGGTGAACAGGTGAGTATAAATAAAAAAATTTCTGTGCAGTTATCTTTGTGTGAATCTCCCAAGACATCAGACCTCCCAATTCCGCAGTTTTCAGCTCCAAACTCAGCATTAATGTCTTAAACATTAACATATTTGTATGAAATGGTTTGCAATGGGTTGCCTGTTTTATCTTAGACATAAAATTAATACATCTTTAGATGCTGAGTTCCAGAGCAGGATGATTTATTAATTTATTTATTTAGTAGCCCAATAAAGCATTCAAAGGGCAAGACTATGCTTATCACAAGTGGGCAGCTTGTAGAGATTGACATGATCCTAAGGCTTTCAATACTCAAATTTACTTTGTGCTAGCCACAGGTGTATAAGAACTGCAATTTGTGTAAGCCCCAAGAGAACTAATTACGTGTTAAGGAGAATGCACATTTTACTATGTAGCATACAATACAAGAAAATTACCATGCATCAGGTTGTTGAGAGACAGAACTTTAGGCAGGTAACAGGTATAGTTCTGCACAGATTTATTCTGAAATGAACTCCCTTGAGTTCATTTGAAGGCTTATCAAAAGTAATACTTTCTTTTCATTTAAATATATCTTCTTTACAGTGTAGAGCTTTGCCTCTGAAAATTCTATGAATTCAAATAATATATGAAGGTCTTCTACAAAGTCTCAAGCTTCAAAAGACAAATAATTTTGTTTATTTTACTGGCAATATTAGGCAGAGATTAATTTTACAAGAAATCAACAGCTCTTTTTTGCAAAGCCAGTGTCCAATGACATTAAAAGAAACTGACTATTTCAAATGTATTAATGTATAGAATTATTACATAATGTCATATTACAGTAACAAATGAGAGGAAAATTTGTCCATACTTGTGGTGTGTTGACCTTGGCTGGATACCAGGTGCTCTTCAAGCTGCTCTATCACTCCTCTCCTCAGCAGGACAGGAGAGGGAGAGGATAATATAGAAAAATACCATCATGGATCAAGATAAAGACAGTCTAATAAAGAAAAAGCAGACAAAAAAAAAATATTTATTTTCTACTTCCCAGTAATTTCCCAGGAAACAGAGAAACATTGTTTCAATAGATGTGGAAGTTGCTCTGGAAGACAGAAAAAAGCTTCCCCCTCCTAGCGTTTTCCCTTAGATTTGGTTGCTGAACAGACATCATATGATATGGAATATCCATTCAGTCAATCTGGATCAGCTGTCCCGGCCATTTCCCCTCCCAAGTTCTGGCCCACCATCAACCTACTGGTGGGGAATGTGGGAGAGGCAGCAGTGATGCTGTGCCAGCATGGGTCAGCAGTAGCCAAAACAGCCAACACCTTTCTGGCTATTGGCACAAAGCACAGCACTGGGAGGACTCCTGTAAGGAACATTAACTCCATCTCAAACAGACCCAATACAAAATTCACGTGGTCATCACTGCTATAAATAAGTGTAATTTAAATGCATGATAATTGTGGCCTCAGGAAGCAGTATTGCACAACACTGAATTTGTTAGCAGTCTTCCATTGTCTTTTGCTTGAATTTTGTATCAATGTGTGTGTAAAGGTTTATTTGTTATTCCATGGAAGATCTGAATAGCAGATCTCAGAATGACTTGGCTATTTTCACAGAAAGTCTGAGAATGATGTGAAGATGGCATGTAGAAGCACAGGCTGCAAGCAAAAAGGTATAATACAGTCCATTGTATTGGAGATAAATGAAGGAAAAAAACACACCAGTTTTAAAATAGCCTGCTTGTTAGTAAATGTTTTCATGAAAACTGCTTCAGAACAAGAGTGTTAGTATGTTCTGAGAGTAGACACCAATCTGGATATGTTATACAATAGGAAAGTGATCTACAGTTTTAGAAATGCACATTACGAAGGAGTAAGGAAAGACAAATCTGATTCGAGCTCTTAGGCATGCAAAAACAGCAAAAGGTTTTCATGTCATTAAATGTGTCCATGGAGTTCATTGTCAATATATGCTTGTGTCCTGTCTAAACTGCTACAGTGGCTATAAAAGCTCATGGCAGTCACAAGGCCCAAGGCCTTCTACAGAATGCCATTATCACAGGACCTAGACAGATAATCTCTTTCTATCCCATAAAATGAAGATTTAGCTGACAGCATGTTTTATTTGTCACTATATTTTTACTGAAGATGTTTTCTATGTTCATTTAGTAACAAATCTAGCTCAGATTTTCTTACTAGGAAGTTGTCTGTGTTGTAAGTAACACTGAATACTAAAATTCAGCCTGTAAATATATGCTTACTTGTGGCTGCTGTTGAATAAAAACTGGTGATTCTGATGCTTGTCCTAAAATCAGGAGCTAAAGCCATGAAAGTTCATTTTGAAAGGTATTCTGATTAAGAGACTGACATTAAGACCAGCAGTATCTGGCTATCCATAAATCTGCTGGCATTGAAGCTGCTGTTGACTGGAATTGACTTCAAGGTGCAAAATCAGAAGTACATACACCAACTAAAAACATCCATCCAGAAATCTGGGGAAATAAAATACTGACATTCACATGCCTTTTCCAGTCTATCCTTATCTGAACACACTGAGTTCATGTGAAAGCCAGAAAATTTTTCCAGGCTTAAAAGAGACCATGTAATGCGTTCAAGTAATAACCTCCCTGGCCATTTTTGTGGCTGCAGTTTTTATTCTCATTTTCTATATCTGTCAGGATGGGCGTATAAAGAAAAAAATGTACCTGTGGCCCATCACAGCTCTGTGCTCTCTTCTGTAACACAATTTGTCACAATTCAATGGCTCTGTAAAGTCCTATTGTTTGGAAACAGCGTAGCTGAAAAGTTACACCTGTATCTCCTGCATCCATGTGCATCTTATGAGGAAAGGCTAAGGGAGTTGGGCCTGTTGAGTCTTGAGAAGAGACAGCTGAGAGGGCACCTCATCAATGTCTCCATGCAACTGAAGGAAGGGTGTCAAGAGGATGAAGCCAGCATCTTGCCCATGGTGGCAGGCAATAGGGCAGGAGGCAATGGGCAGAAACTGATGCACAGAAAGTTCCACCCCTGTATGAGGAAAAACTTCCTCACTGTACATTGACTGAGCACTGGAACAGATTGCCCAGAGAGATTGTGGAGTCTCCCTCACTGGAGAGATTCAAGAACTGTCTGAATGCAATCCCGTGCCATGTACTCTAGCATGACCCTGCTTGAGCAGGGAGATGACCCACTGTGGTCCAACCTCACCCATTCTGTGATTCTGTTTCCTCCCTTTATTTATACATTGGTCAATGAGGTTGATCTTTGGCATGCCTAATCGCCAGTTCATTAACAAATACACAGTCTACCCTCCCACTGATTTTGCAATTCTACCCTTATATATTCGAATCAGATACTTGCTGCAGTAGAGCAATAGGCAAATGTCTTCAGAGAAAATTAAAAACATCCCAGGAATCCTTTGAGGATTAGAGAGACTAGTAAACTGACATGTCATTTGTATTTAACTCCTCTAAATGATTTGAGCTTTCATGGTGGATTCACCTAAGCGAACCTAAGTCACATCATCTCAAGCTGAACATCATTCTGCAGTATCACAGCGTGAGGGTTGATGAAAACATTTTCTTCAGTACACAGAGATATTAATCTACAACCTTATATTCATCAGCCCCAAGTTAAAACCAAAACAAATGCTTAAAACAAAAACTCACAGATCAAAGTTTCCCAGGATTTCTGATATCAAGCGTCCTACTTCGATGCATGCAGCTAAAAAGCACCTATGGCTGAATTGCTGAATATAGAGGCTTAACTCATGGTTTGGTCAGCTTGGTACCTTCAAAACACAGAAACCAAAATTTTATAGGTATCACAACAAAACAAAAAAAGTCCAGTTTCTGAAAATTAAAGCTGAAGTCACAGTTCTTATCAATCCCATTAGAAGGGTTTTGCTTCAGTTTTTTGTTTATGAGTTAAATAAGGGCTGTAACTATTTTCCCCTATATATCTTTAGGTAGTGCTGTGACATACAGTTTCTAAGAATAGTTACTTGGGAGACATTTGTTGAGTACTTGACATTCAAAACAGGAATCATACTGAATTGAAGTTATGTTGACACTGCTGTTTTTGCCTGATTGAAAATGTGAATTATGTTAGTGAACTCACTTTACATGACTATCCTCTTCTATTAGCTTAGCATTATCTATTACCACAAAAACTCCTGCCAGAAAATGTCATGCTTACAGATAGTGAAGACATATTACGAAGGAAAAACATAGGCACTGCTGAAGCCAATCTGCTTCTTAAAACTGGTATCTGTTACTGTCTGGAAGTTTTCATTTTTTAGCTGCAGTATCACCCATATTTGACACAGTTCCAGTTACAGATGCAGGATTCTAAAAGCATCAGAAAACAAAAGGAGAAAAGGGACAACAACAGAAGAAACATTTTTTCTAACATCTTACATACTTACATATCAGCATTTCATTTCAGCATTGTAAAATTATGATTTGTGTCTTGTGAAGTTGATGTATGTAAATGTTTCTTCAGTGGCCACTCACAAAACAGACTCTACTGAATGAAGGTTAATATTAGTTCCTTCTCTGCATTCTTTCTGGGATCAAAAGATAGACTTCTAAATATGGAAGGAGATCACTGTTTTTTACTTCAATATAAAGTTGATAACTTTCTTACTGTAATCCATTAAAGGCTGAGCTGAACCATCAAATTCATTTAGATTGTAATCACAAGCATTTTAAATCCAGTTCTCCATTAAAGAAATTTAAATACATTAAGTCAGTCAAGATCTCCAGCTCTTCATTGTGCTTTTAGTGATCTAAAAGAAATAATAAAAAAAAAAAAGATAATATATTATATTTTCACCAGGTAATAATTTATTTGGATACCTGGTTGAAAAGCATTACAGATATTTTGTAAGTTTTTTCAGTTCTTCACCTTACACAAAGGACAACAAACATTCAGCATCTTTTTCATTGTTTGTTCTTATTGGTTTCTTCTTTATTTCTGCAAACACATGAACTATTGGTTAACATTTTTCATTAGTATCTCTACTGTTTGCATCAGCATGTAATTATTCTGTGTATAAATGCAAATATGGTTTTCTGACATTCAACTTTGTGCAGTAGTGAAGTTAAAGCAGCTATTTATTTACAATAGCATGACACACATAGTGCCAGGAAATCTAAATCACAGTGAAGTTCAAGATTCACTAAATGTTCAGGAGTAAAGGGTAATTCAAGGTGTTGCTGTATACTCCTTCAACAGGAAATAGAGGAAATATTGCTTAATGATTGTAAGAAAATAATTTAGACATAATTTAAATTTCCAAACTTAATATCTCCCAAGGCATAAAAACTTGAATTTTTAATAGGGCAATTAAGAGTTTGTTATTAGGAATGCTGAAGATTCACTTAGAACGCGCAAAGGTTACTGAAATTCAGACTACATATATTTGTCAAAATAGGGGAGTTTTTGGTCATTCTATAATATTTAAGAATACTTTAATTTTACTCCCAAAATATCTACCGGTGTTAGATTTATGATCTGGAAATTCCAGGATTCTCAAAGCCATCTACAGAAAAAAAAAAACAACACCTGTAAGTCAATAGCACATCTGTGTTCATGTTTCTCTCTTTGGATTTCAATTGTACTTAGTGTCAAAGCATATTTTAAGAGTTTTTAAGATTTAGGAGTTTTTCTTTTTCTGTGCCTTTTGTGTCAGTCTAATTTATTTAAATCCAGCTACACTCTTTCTATTCACCAACTCATAATGATGCTGAAATCAAGGATCATAATCCTTAAAGACTTATTTTTCTCTACTCCATTCTTACTGGGAAAACAAACAAACAAACAAACAAACATATTAAAAAATAGTTTAAACAAAACCCTTTCTGGTTTCATGTATATGAAAACAGGGAACTTTCCCAGCTTGTCGGGAGGGGATGTTCAAGATTAGGTAAAGCAGGGTAAAGGAGGTGAGTCACTGCATTGTGTGACATATTAATTTTTTGCCTTCATATACCAGGAATTTGACTGAGAAGTTAACTTCAGTGACACCATCTACTCCAAAAAAGAAGAAAAGTATATCTAATTCCTCCTCTCTACTCTCATCTTTACAATAAGAAAAGGAAGAAAGCATATATTAGAATTAAGTTCAAAAGTAGTAGCTCATGTCTCTGAGCTCAACAAAGTCTCCCAGAACTGCTAGTTTAAAAGAAATTTGCACAAATAACGTAGTTCACTCACAATTCAAAATGGACAACAGTCTTTAATGTATAACTCTCTAAGGAGGTTCCCCTTTTGCAGCCTCCCAGCCTCCCTGGCACCATGAAAATTTTGGTGCCTTGAGAAAGATCATTATTTCTTTTATTTTGTTCTTTAGAACTAACTGTGTCCGTTGGTTTTTCAAAAGTATTGAGCTGAACAGTAGGGAGAATCAGCAGCAATTCTGTCTGTCCTAATGAATTAAAAGAATCCACAGAACTCATCCCTGTTCTGGAATTCAACCATCTCTTCTATTGAAAGTGAGAAAATTGTCCCTTGAATGGTGTAGTCTGGGACATTTATGTCAGGTCCATATTTGGATGTTAGAAGAGACCCAGGGTCATTCCTAGAAAAGCAGTGATCGTTTTCTCTCAGTTTAGAAAGCAAGAGATTAGCAGTTCAGACTTGAGCTTTTCTGAGGCATTTATCCCCCTTTTTTCCAGAGAACATTCATGTAGGTCTTTAATTCACTAGCAGGCTGTGGTACTCTGGGTCAGATGAAATTATCTGACAAGAGAGTGTGAATTTTCCCAATGAGCAATGTAGAATAATTTGGAAAATATTCTGGAGTAATATTGAGTACTCAGAATAGACTGTGATAGACAAACTGTGGTAGGCAAACTCTTCCAAAGAAAGGAAGAGAAAAAGTATTTGGCAATCTTAGAAATGGTAGAAAGGGATTTCTTGGTATGTTGTCTTTAAGAAAAATGTAAAAGATCATCTTTATAACTGTCTTCACCTTGTGAGTTCCTCTTCTTATGAATTAGTAGTAATTATCTCTATAGACATAATTTATTTCTTTGTTTCTTTATAATCTTTCAGAATGTAAAGCAGTCTAACTAGTAATAATAATTACAGCATTAGGTAATTATTCTTTTTCTTTCTCTCTCTCTCTCTCTCTCATTCTCATGACTGTCATTTCTGTGATACAATTTCAATGATGAACTTTATTACCTTGATATTTCTTTTTTTGCACAGACTGCTATACAAACATACAAGCTAGGGAAGACAGAATTAAATCACCTTAAAAAATTTTTCAATATTTTCACAAGACCGATACTTTTTTTTTCTTTTTTTGTTTTTTTAGACAATCTAAGCAAAATGGTTGATTTTGCTTAGATTGTCTAAAAATATTAGATTGTCTAAAAATAAAATATTAGGGAAAAAGATCAAAAAACTGTTACTGTAATCTGTCTTGTCTCACAGTATATTTAAAAGCCACAATATCATAATAAAAGGAAAATAGAAGATAAATATGCAGTGTTTTATAAGGTATGCTTCTACACCAAATAATCTTAACCAAAAAAAAATTAGTACTGTAGAAAATCATGAAGGAATTGGCTTCAACCAGGTCTTAAAAGTACAGACAATAATTTTATACCCACTAATAATATTTTTAACTACAGCAGCTAAAGATAAGGCTAATCAGATCTCTCTTTGAGGGGTATACTCTGATACCATGCTGCAGTCAGGAAGGAATTATTTGTGTCCTGTATAAACTATAATTTAATGCATCTGGTTACATGTCCTGTGGAGGAAGCTTCTGCTAAAACATTATGTGAAGGCAGTACTAAAATCACTCCTTTGCACAGTGACTTGATCTAGAATAACCAATTTTAGCATTGACATCTAAATTTAGTTATGGATGAGGCAGTTAAACACACTATTGAGAATAACAGTGTGGTTTATTTTTCCTAGAAAATTGCACTGTTAGTTACAAAAAATGTTAAAAGAGAAATTGTTTTAATTTTACTTTGCTTAACTTTTATGCCTTAAATTTAGAATTTTACATAAAACTTGTTGAAAAACAGTAAAATGCAGAGTCGCTATGAAGAAGTCACATAAAACAGAAAGGATTTGGGGCCGATGCACATTTTTGGCTTGTACTCATTATAAAACCACGATTTCCTGGAATTTGTTATAAATATGACAAAAGAAATAGCAGCATAAAAATGCTATGTTGATAACATGCAAAAATCTCAAAATTGAACTGATATTCAAATGCAAGATTTCCACACAGTTTTTCTTTTATTAAGTTATGTTGTAACTCAGATTATAGAAATTCAGCAAATGTATGCTTTTAATTGAGGTACTCTTTCAAGATGTCAAACTTAAAACTATCCCTGTTGATTGGATTTGCTTTTTCTCTCACTTCTGAGAAATAACTTGTTTTTACCACGTTCAGGGTGAAAGAGAAAAACAGTGATCCTCATTTCTTTGCAGTTTTGCAGATTTCTAAATAACAGGCAGTACATATATGATGATTAAAAAAATGCTTTGTACTTTTCTCTGGTATATGAAAGACTGGTCTTGACATGGTACTAGACTACAGAATAATAAAATCTTTGTCAAAGCTCTCAACAAAAGTGTGTGTCCCTCTTTTAACGATTGGAGAAACTGAAGCAGAGGGTGGTGAAATGACTTGCCAAGGTAACCAGACAGACCAATGTCAGGAATGTTCCTAGAAGTTAGGCCTTCTGGGTACTGCTCCTCTGGGATATGCACCTGGAGTTCTCTGTGACCAGAAGATAAAGCTGTTCAACAGTTGGTCCTGTTGAATGTGAAATTTCAGCTCTTTGTTAAAAATAGACATTTGTAAAGAAATATTTGCTTCATTGCACTTCACTAACAATAAAGTTACACAGAAATGGGTATAACCACCAGATATGAAAAGCTAAAATTGGGTTCCTAGAGGTAGTTTCATAGTCTATGAAGAAGGAGTTTAGGTAACTATTTGGAAGTGTTTATTTTGCAAAGTAAGTCAGCACTTACTATGCTTATATACACAAGTTACTATGCTTGTATATGTTCTGTGTCACTTAGGCAAAATATGTGGAAAACACAGTGAGTCAGACTGGGACTTCTCCTTTGCAAGGAGAACACAAGAATCAGAATATATGTGCAACACATTGCTTTTTCTGAACAGCTCCATAAATATGCATCTATTTAAAACCATGGGGAGAAAGCCTAGCCCAGATCAGCTTCAAATCAGACTTTCATGCCATGTACTAAGCATCTTGGGATGAAAATATTTCTGTGGAAGAAGCTGATCTACCTCAGCAATAAGGCTCTTAGCTACAAAGTATTTTCTATTTTCTTCTTGGGAGTGGGGGCAGGGAGGGGGGGAATTCTGTTTCTTCCATTCTAGTACACAAATTGCTTGGCAGTAGGCAAATTATCTGGCTGGGAGTTAATGCAACTCCACTCAGACATTGTGTGGCTACTGATCACAGTAGGATCACAGTGTGACCTAATGTGACACTATGATCACTTTACAGCAAACAAATGTAACATTGCAAACATAACTTGAACCAGGAAAAGTGGAAGCAGTCACATCTACAAAAGGAAAATGTTATCTAATATTCTTCATGGGTGAGGAGGTACAGGAGACTGAACAAATGTACTTGATGCTCTTACAGGCACTCTAAAAAATTCATCTGGCCTCCTGATGCCCCTGCAAAAGATGGGAATCACTGTTAGGCCCTGTGTCACACCTGCCACTCCCTGCGGAATGTTTTATTCACTGTATGGCATCTAAAAAACACCAGCTACCCATGTTAGGCACCTGAATTGCTTGTCATATTTCTGTGCATAGCTCTGGAGAACATGCAGTCAAAATATATGGAGCAAAAAAAATCTATCTGCATTTAATGTGGAGTTCAGTAAGTAAGGCTGCATCTAAATTGCTTGGTAAGTGTCTCTGTGGCTGGCTGGCAAGTTCTGATCCCCTTATCATTCAAGTCAGAGACCTTTTAGCAGTGCAAAATGGTGGCTTTTCAGTCTGCACACCTGAGTTTCCTTTCCATAAAAGAAGTTGTTAATTTTTTCAAAGGAATATATTACTAAGTTTAGGCTTTTTCCAGAGGAGGCTTGAGCAAAATGTCTTTTTATTTCATGCTAGGAATGTGGCAACTGAAGTAGACTTCATAATCCAGTTGGATTTTTAAGAAAACTGTAGGAAAAAGGTGAGCAATGAGACTTGCCTGTGTGTAACATGCATGAAATTGGTATTCATTATGGCAGACTGTCTGTTGCACAAAAAGACACTGATCTAATATGTGTCAGGCCATAATACACAGAATGGAAGATTGCTTGTGCTTTCCTCTTCATGGCTGCTTTCTCAACACTTTCAATCAGATTTTCTGGCAGCAACTTAGGCAGCAATAAAAGTATAACAGAAATTTCTCTTCATTTCAAACTGTTACAATAACAGATTAAAATTCCATACTTTGTCAGCAGTCAAATAAAGCAGATAAACCTAGGCAGTGTGAAAACACTGCATGGTCTGTGAATACTAGACTGAGTAAAGTATAAAATACAAATTCTAAATAAAGGCAATTCATCAGTTAACTGTAGCATGCACCTTATGCAATCATTAACTTCAGATTGTTTAGATAAATCACAAACTTCAACATATTTATGAGCACGCAATTTCAAGACAAATATGAAATTACAAAATTTAAATGAAGCCTATTAGGCCTAGCAAAGGTTAATTGATGGATTTATCATAAGATGCTAAAATGTACCAAGAAATAATAAAATAATAATGAATCCAATTCATATTATAAGGTGCTACATTTGTTCTAAATTTCTAGTGCAGTAAATCTTGAATCCCAACAGGAAATTGTGCTTCCTTTGTATACCTTCATTAATCAAGTCCATGTTTATGCTGATCAAAACAGTCAAAAAAACATCAATCAGAAGTTCATCAGAGTTCAGCCATCGAGAAGATAGACAAAAAAGCAGCTATTGAATTACTTAAATATCAATTATATTACAACTTGTTTGTCTGTATGCTGACACTATACTGTTAAATTTTTTTCATTTGTTCTATATGCAGACACTAAGTATCACAGGAAAACAACTTGAAAAAAGAAAAATTCAAGAAAAACATGTGCTTAAAACTAAGCTTATTCTAATATTTATTGACATTCCCTGATGATATAAACATATCTAATATATAATACACTTTTTTATTTACAGTTTTCAGATTAACCCAGCAAAATTGTAAAACTATGATAATAATTGCACAATATAAATAATACTTTATATTACATAATGCATATTAAATAATAGCCAGATGCTATTTTAAGCTTTGTTCTCTGTGAAAATATTTGTTTTTTGGGCCACAAAAATTAATATGTTATCTGATAAACTTTATTCTCAGCTTACCTGCATTTTCTTTTAGAGTACAGGTTCGTATTGGGACTATATTACAGTGGTCAAATAAATTTCTTAATCTCAGTTATAGGGCAAGGTGGAGTACAATAATTCTCCTTTACAAAAATATGTAATTTTTTAAAAATTTGCTAAAAACTAGATATTGTTTGTTTGCTTTAAACAAAAATGTGCCCAACCACATGTTTTAAAAGAACAAGGAATCAGTTTAGCTTTACATCCTTCTATTTCTCTCTCTCTTCCATGAGCTGGGTTTCTATTTTTCCTCATCATTTTGTCATAAATGACTGTAAAGCTTGGGAACTGAGGTCTTCATATTAAAGTGTCCCAAACTGTTTTTCTCCCCACCTATGTTATGACTCAAATGACAAAATGTGTTATAAAGAAATAAACTGAGATAAAAATATTCTGAGTACTGGTTGTAGTCTCTTTTGTTTAAAGCCAAATAAACCATGCAAACATTAGAAAGTTTTTAAATTAAATTTTTAAATATTTTATAGAGTTTCAAGTTCAAAACCAACTTTCTCAAAATACTTCATGTAAAATAACTAAATGATCACATGACTGCAAGAAGAGAAGCTTCTTGATACTTCTTCACCGAAATTTGGTGAATTTCCCAGTGAATTTTCTAATTCTTTTAATATTCACAGCACCTTGTAATGCAGATAAGTATTTGAGATTTCATTCAGGAAAATATTACATATATTTTTCTTCCCTTTTTCCAAGGAGATTAAAAACTTGGTACATACTGAATAGGTTATCTGTGCAAGTTCTTAAATATTATAACAGATAGGGCTCATACAGAATGGGAAACAAGCTCTTCCAGTTTCTCCCAACAGCTTACAGTAATTTATGTACAGTCTGTTGCATTTACCCAGAAATTTTTAGTAACTTCAGCTGCTTGTTTATGACAATACAATGTGAAAATCACTTGATTCACTTCTGAACAAAAATCACCTGTGGGTGATTCCTTCCTTATGAAAGAAATATTCAGTTCCCTAAAGTTCA
The DNA here is from genome assembly GCF_036417665.1 of Passer domesticus. Classification (NCBI taxonomy): domain Eukaryota; kingdom Metazoa; phylum Chordata; class Aves; order Passeriformes; family Passeridae; genus Passer; species Passer domesticus. Next base: position 58,483,374 of record NC_087475.1, on the reverse strand, counting down.
CCTTGAAAGGCAGCATTTTCAAATTACCCAATATTTATATGCAATAGAAATTTAATTTGAATTTCTTTTCTCTATATTCATATCCAAGTGGGACAAGATGCTTCTATCAAGATGCTTCCAGAGGTTTTTATGCAGCAAGAGTTAATAAGCAATTTCTTTTTTTCTGCATATTGAAATTCTAAAACATACATAATAATGGCTCGGCTTTGCCTTTGAAATTGCAGAAGCTTGTTTTTGTTTATGATCTGTCTTGAATCTGTATAACAGACTGTCCAGACCATACAACAGTTTGTTTTCCAGTCTGCTTAGATGATGTAGTGTTATCTGCAGTTGTTTGTTTATTTGTATTTCATCTTTAGGAGAATCTGGTATGCACCAGACAGCTCTGTTTTGATAAAACCATTTTATTACAGCTTGGCATTTCTGTCTTAGTTTCTTCTTTTTTTCTTTGTTCCACAAAAACTAAAGGAAGCCTGGCCCAGCCTTAACATTAGTTCAGTATGCAATGCTTCTTACAACTTACAAGCTTGTTATTTCAGAATGTTGCTAAGAGAATACTTTTAGCAGGGTAGTTATTTACTCCAATACCTCGCTTGTAGTATATAAGGACCCTTGTTTTATGGTTAAAATGAAATATTTTTCATCTGTTAAAAATATTAATACTGTTAATCAAGTTGATAAACATCTGTCAATAAATAATTAAGGATAAATCATAAACCATCCTTTCAGACTTATTTTAGAGTCAATCTCTGCTTGTTTTTGTGTAATGATAGTATTTACACTAGGAAGAACAAACAAAAAAAGCCTTTTAAAAGCCCCTTATTAAAAAAAAAGAAAAAAACAAAACAAACAAACAAAAAAACCAACACAAAAAAAACCCCAACAAACCAACACTCAAATGAAGTTCAAATATTTGAGAAAAAAATTCATATACTCCTAGTTTGTAAATTATTCATCTAGACTTGGTGAAACTTACCCTGAGAGACTTCAGCCTGGTGAAACAATGAAAAAAAAATAATGCAGGACAGTCAAGTCGCCAGATTATTTACAAGACAAAACCAAAGATTGCTTAGAAGAAAGAATATCTAGAGTGTTATAGGGCTATCATTTTATTTTAAAACTCAGAAAACTTCTTGGACAGACTGTCTGTTGGTAAGGATGAAGAAGAGACCAAGAGGCTAAGCAGCAGCCAAAAGAGATTTAAGAAATAATTATGCAATTTCAAAGAAATTTCAATCTGTAGTAAGGGAGAAAATAGTTTTGCTGTCATATACCATAATGTGAGTAGTGTATGTGACACTGCCATACATCATATTCTCACTACAAATTAATGAAAATTAATCAAAATATTGTGAGTCAGTATGAATCTCTGGCTATACAATTAGCCAGAGATTCATACTGAAAAAATAGGTTTTGTGGTGCAGTGGAGTCAAAACAGAAGGTAGTGTCAACTGGTGTTCCACAAATGTCTGTTCTGAAACTGGTATAATTTAATATTTCCATTAATTATGTGGATAGTGAAATAGAGGCAATGTTTATTAAATTTACAAATTATACCAAACTCAGAACAGATCAAAGTACATTGAAGCACAGGGCTGGATTTCAAAATTATTTCCAAGAGGAGAAAATAGTAAAAAGTAAATAGAGTGCAATTCAAAATGGAAGAACAAAATGGAAGAACAAAAAAAAGTGGATAAAAATGATCACATGCACAAGATTGAAATCAGTTATTGAAATCAATTTCTTGCTAACAAATACCAGAGAACCTGTCTGGCTTAGCTACCTGTAATGGGTGTCTAGCACATTTGGACATACCTGAGAGTATGATGCCTGCCCTCCAGGAAAACATGTCACCATTGGCCTATTGTCATATCCTGAGGTCTCATCTGTATGGTTCAAGTGTGCTACAGCATCTCAAATGGCCCTTGGCATCTGTGTGTGTGGGCAAGTGACAGAGTCTTAAATAATTGCAGCCAGTGGAGCCCAGAGTGCTGCTCAGCTCACCTGAAATTCGGCATGTACACATTGTAAAACAAACAGCTCTCCAGGCAACACTGGGCTGGATTCAGTGACATCCAGAAGCCACTACAGGAGAGCCCAGGTTTCCTACTGGTGTTGTGTCATACCTGGCAGTCCCATCTGGATCTTTTGGATACATGGGGTATTTCAGATGACATTAGGCACCGATGTGTGGGCAGCTAAATCAGACCTCACATTTCCAGTGACCCTTATGGATTCCCATGACTGTACTGTCTATAAATACAGCATTTCAGCTGTGTGTGTTTGTGTGTCAGAGATGTGACAGACACATTTAGGTTTATGCAGGTGAGAAGAATTCCAGCCTGACAGGATGTAAAGACTCCATTTGGCTGTTTCAGCAGGACTGAGTAAATATATAAGGGAAAAGAAGAATCTAGGGAAACTTGCTATCCAAAAACATTTCAGTCTTGAAATATATGAAAGGTTTCAAATGAAGGCTAAATTCTTTGTCTGTGTACCAAAGACAATAATTATGCTCCTAAATTGTAGAAAGCTATTGTTTAGGCACAACTTTTGGTCTGTAGAGAGGGTGAAATTTGTCTTGGAATATTGTGGAATTTCTACCAGTGAAAGTTTCCAAAAACAGTAATTGACATCCTGCAGAACAGCCTGATATCATTGCCAAAAATCAGCTGTCTACTTTTAAAAAATTCTGAACTGTGTGTAAAAATATTGTGATTGTTTAGCAATGGTATTTCTCAATTTGGTTTTCCCACTGAAAGCACTCCAAATCATGTGCTGCTTTTTCACTTCCCCCTCCTCCCCCTCTTCTCCCTGAAGTGGGCTACAGAGAAGAGTTGGAGGCAAAAAAGATAAATATCACATGCTGATGAAAGAATAATTTACTATACACAGCAGTGAGGTAAGAAAATGAACACTAACAGCAACAATTTTGCAACAAAAGTGTACAGAAGAGGCAAGTAATTCACATGCAAATGCTCAATGTGGAGCCCAACAATATTCTGGCCCTGAAGAGAGCCCTTATCCCAACCCTAGAAATGATGGGAGGTGCTATAGAATAATCTGTGGGGTCCTGGCCATGCCCCCTCCTGGCTACTGTCCTGGCCAGAACCAGGACAGTTATCCTGTGCCATATAGTAACAATTTATTATAACCGATGTGTTACACATACAGCAACTGGAGCCAAGAGCTCCACATAATATGGCTTTGTATCGCTTTCCCAAATCCCATTTATAACATGCAATATTCCTACAGTGTAGCTGAGTATATGAGCATTTTTAGAGAACTTGCTTCTCCTCCCAAAAGACAACCCTTATAATTCCCTTTGGTATCATATTTTTGATTGCCATATCATGGTTTGGGACTAATTAGTTGCCTCTTGTGCCAAAGATCAACATGGTTTGCACAAGACTGGCTTTGCTTGTTTGAACCTGTAGCTGTCGCGTTCTTTCTTAATGGAATCATCATCTGCCTTTGAAGCTAGATCCCTTCTGAACCAATACCTTCACAGTCTGACTCTGCCTCTTACAAGGAATTGCTAAACTGTAGCTGCTAAGCAATGTAGGCTCACTGAGCTGAGCATCTGCCAGGAGCTATTTGGCATACGGTCAGGATGAGACTGCCACAGAGGCAATGTCAATAGACAAACCAACTTCTGGAGTACATGTGCATCCTTTGCCTTATCTGTATGCTGTGCCTATGTGAATTTTATGTGCAATCTGGCCAGCAAAAGTAGAGACAGGCATTTCCCTGCTGCCTGGTTCTTTGCTGAGATTTTTTCTCCAGCAGATGTTGGTGAATCTTCCCACAGACTTTGTTGTAAGTACCATGTCTGTGTCTTCTTCTACAGATAAAAGAGAAAAAAAAAATCCATGATCTTACCTCTAAAAACACTACAGAGCTCTCCAATTAAGTCCAAAACTAGTCCTTGTCTCTGGACAAGGACAGTGCAAGATTCTGTAGAGCATTTCCAGCAAGTCTGAAGTGTTAGTGAACCCACCCTTTTGCTATGCTGTCTTCAGAAGAGAATATATCAAATAATTGAGTTTTAGAAGTGCATTCAAATTCTATGGATGAGTTCAGTCCTTGTGTGTACTCTTTTTCTCATGAGTAATATCACATAGACAATTATTGCAATACCAATCTTCCTCCACAATCAAGGAGGATGCCAAAATATCTGGGAAATGTTTTCCTTTTGTAATCATGGTGACCATGCTTTATGGCTTCATTTAAACACTTCTACAACAAATGGTATTCTCTGTAAATGTATCTTTCAGCTGAACCAACAAAAATGTATATGAATTTAATGTACAAAATGTTTAATATGATTTCTGACATAAAATTAAAGCAGTAATTACCTATTACTTTTACCCTTGATCTGGTTAGTTAGCAGAGGATTAGCTCCATTGCATTCTTTTCCTAGACTATAATTTATCTACTTAAAACATCAGAATTTATTAAGGAGTTGACACCCATGAAAGCCAGAGAGCAACAGTGACTACTCACAAGAGAGTCATGGCACCTCTTTGTTTCTTCAGGAGGAGAGCCCAATACAGAAAAGGAAGAAATCTAAAAAAAAGAGAGAAAAGAGTGTGTGCACTTTTTTCTTCTACAGAGCTAATTGGTTATATCTCAGAATGATTCAGCTGAAGTAGATTCCTTCAGAATATCTGGGGTCCTTTCCGGAGCTCTTCTGAAGATTTATGACATTTCTCATCAAAAGTTTAGACTCCACACTAGATCTCAGGAAAGCTGGCTGTATCTACACTCTAAAATGTCAGCAAAATAAATGCCAGACCCTGGAAGGTGTTGCTGTATCTATCAGTCAAGACTATAATTTGACATTAAGAAACAATAAGGCAGCATGATGCCCCACTATTCTCTCTTGGCCCATGACACACTTCTTAAACCCCTTCTGCACAACCCACTTAGGCACATATGTCCTTTTCTCCCATCTGCTCAGCATTTCACCATTACCTCCAGCGTCTGTGTCTAATTCTATGACTGGATGCATGCATAGCAGCATTTAAGTATCTTAAACTCCTACTCAGATTTTTTTTTCAGAATACAGGTTTTTATTTGTGTAAACTCAAGATCTGAAAGTCTGCCTGTTATATTTTAATGAAAGATTAGATACCTGAGCCTATCAAAGATGAAAGCCTTCACAGATATTGGTTTACTGGACAACAGCCATTGATCCAAATTCCAGTCTTAAACATAACTAGTAGAGGACAGAGTTCTTTCTGCTAATAGAATATAATGGAGTCTCATATCTTTATAAAAGCCCTCAAATACTGGCATAAATTTCAAGAAAATACAGTATTGTATTTTATTTCTTTACAAGTTTTTTTGGTGACTTAATTGGCTGAAGATTAAGTATGGACTATGAAAGCAATTATAATAATTCCTGAAGAAACATGAAACTAAAATCTTTACATACAGCTGAACCCATTTTTCTCCTAATAAAATTTCCATTTAGAGGTTTGTTCACAAAAGTTAAGGTACATTGCATGAAATTCCTTCTCAAAGATAGGGTAGAGAAGTTGAGAGAAAATTATCAATAACAAGGTAGGGACCAAGTAATGCAAAATTTTAATTGGATCCTGCAGACAGATCCTTAGAGAAAAGATATAGAATTTGAAGTTGGTAAACCCTTTCTATTAAACTCTCTGTTGAACTAGCAAAAATTGAAAACTAAACACACAACTAATTGTCCTGGGCTCCATTTTAATAAGCTGTATAGGGAAGACAGAATTAGAGTAGAGCAATGCAGTGTGTTGGGAAATGGGTAAGTGCACTGGAGTGAAAATGCAGCCAAATGGGTGCAAAAGTAAGTACTATTAGAATATTGGAGCTGACTCATCCTTTCAGCAGGTGATGGTGCCTGTGGCACTGTCAGGATCACTCCTGGCACTTGAAGGATCATTTTGGAGGGGAAAGCAGCAGTAAGAATGCAATAATGGCAAAGACGGAAAGTGCATGACACAGTAGTTCCCATGTTTTCTGAAATATCTACACATTCCTAGTCATAGTGGGCCTGACAAAGAAAAAGCTGCTGTCACAATCCTGAAGGGTTAAATAGGAGATTTCTGTCCTGCAGTAAACCATGCCAGAGACAGGGGAAACTGGAAGGGAAAGATAAGAGGAGAGCAGATGTTTGACACTCGGTACCAGAGAGGAAGCCTATACAGTGGCTGCTGAAATTGAGAGATCCCCTGTGAGAACCATGTCTTAGAAAGCAGCTGCCAAGTCAAATAGCCATTAAATCTCAGCAGAAACAAACATCATCGCACTGCGCTTTGTCTCTTTAGTAGACCCAACAGCAGTTCACACTGGGCAAGTATCAACTGTACCAGACAAAGCCTGCACGAAAATACAGGCCAGAGTGACAAAAGCATGCACTTTCAATTAAGTGGTTTGAAATTAAATGAAAAATGTACTGGGAAAAAGGAGTGAAAAAGTTGGCAATCTAGCTTGTGAATTGAACTTATGTTCTTTTCCATGGATAATACCTTATTACTCTGCCTTGTCTCCACATTTTTCTAAGGAGAATTTAACTGACATTATATCTTTGCTAGTGCCAAATCTGTCTTCCATTTAGGGATAATAGGGATTCTTCCCATCTCTGGTCCTTTCTCAGTTGCTCCTGAATACCTGGGCAAGAGGGCATGTAATTACTTCATGGATCTGGTCATTCTCTGTGCGCAGACAGACCCTGTCATAAAGTAAGAGAAATGAAAAACACACAATTCTTCCTTCCACAGAAGGCAACTGTTATATATTTTGTTGGGAAAGAGAAAAAAGCTAGTTATGCCAAGGCACTCATCTAACTTCAGTGTGGTAATCAGTAACCAGTATGGAGTAAGAGGAGAGAGATGGACTACTGCATCAATTCAGCCGATACCTAGAGTAACATAGAAAATTTTCTCTTCAAGTCAGAACAGAGGAGTTAAAAGCAAGTAAAAACTGAAAGAGAAGGTTCAGATTATGGACTGTGCAACCATGCAGAAAGAAAACAAAAGTCAGCTTTAATATCAAAAAGGGAGGATGTGCTGCTGGTACTAAAATGTGTTTTCATATTCAGAAAGTACATTAAAGTACAAAGTACATAAAAAGTACATTGTCTGACTACAAAAACCTCCACACTTAAAACAAACAAACAAAGCCATAGCTATTCCCACCTCCTTCCTGTGCACTCTCTTTACCATAATAATTCAAGATATTTATACTGTATGCTGTATAAATCCCATTTCTCTCCTGCTTCTTCCAACTACTATCACCTCCGTTTCAGTTGAGGGGAAATAGAAGGTAGGGTCCTACTCACAGTAATTGCACAATGCTGTTGCAGACAATCCCTTTTTCTTATCTGGCTAATAAGTGGAGCAATTAAGTTCCCTTTCTCCAACAGGAAATAGGAAGGACATAAAGCATACTTCTTGAAAGGCCATGACACGTGACAACCACAGAAGATGACTTGATGGCCACTTACTCTTTCTGATTTCAGATAAGCTGTCCTAAAGAAATCTGTATGAGGATATCCAGGATTGAGAAAGCAACTAGATCTAGTAATAGCTACACAGGTAGAAAGTAGAAGGAATAATTGCTCTTTGACTGATAGATTTGAGGGAAATAGTCTTAAGGATAAGAGACAAGAGACTTGGAGAAGTGCTAATGATAAAAAAGTATTAAAATGATACCTCCATTGAGACAGGAACAAGGAGGTGATGAACTTCTGAGGAAGAACAGGAAGAAGTTTGCAGAACTTGGAGAGAAGAGACATAATAAGGAATTTACAGATGTCCTTTGGGCGCCTACTATGCTGAGGCCAAATCATGTATTGCTGATTGAGGCTACACATGCTTGCAGGAGCCAGTGCATTACTTGTTACGAATAAAAATGACATATGGGAAAAAGATTGCATGAATAGCGTATAATATGAAATTAACTGTAATTGGGGTAGATGTATGACTAAGGGCAAAGTGAGAACAAGCAAGGAAAATGCTGTGGCCCAAATCCAACAAAATATTTATGCTTTCAACTTCTAACTGCTAACATTAGATGGTAATAGCTTTCACAGCAGGTAAGCTCATAAATCATTTGTTGAATCTAAGCCTAAGGCTGTTGCATGCTAATCCAATGATTTTAAAAGCAAGGTTTAGTGAACGTATTTACAAATTTCAAAAATATAGTTAATAGTATCAAAATAATGCAGGCTGAGGGAACTGTGCTTGTTCCTACTGGAGAAGTGATAGCTTTGGGGAAAGCCAACAGCAGTCCTCCCTTTCTTGTGAGGAAGTAAATGAAGAGTATGGAGCCAGTCGCTTTGCAGCTGTGCAAGAGAGGAAGACAAGAGAGAGTAGGTGTAATTTGAAACAAGAGAGGTTCAGGCTGCATGTCAGGGAAAACTGTTTCATGATGGAGACAGTCAAGTGAGGAAACAAGCTGTCCAAAGAAGTCATGGTCCATTCCTGAAGATCTTCAAGGCTCAGCTACACAAAGTTTTGAGTAACCTCGTCTGGTCTCAGAGCTGATCCTGCTTCAAGCACAAGGTTGAAATAAATGGTTTCTTGAGGCCCTTTCCAAATTCAATCATATGATCCCATGAAAACATTCCCACCACTTCAGTGTGCGATTGCTGCCTTATTTTATCTAGGAAATATGCTAATTCTATCTTTTATATTTTATGAAGGCATGTAGCTATGTATGTTTGCCCCAGCTAAGGTGTTTTCATTCATCACATATCCTGTTTAATAACTTTTAGGGTAGGAATGGACATACAAGGAGGTGGAAAACAAAAAAATAATAGTTTTAGTGAGTTGTATGTAGTATATGTATATGTACCAGTGCAATAACTCTTAAAGAAGGATCTGGGGGTCAGTCAGAAGAGATGAAAAAGAAAAAGTTAATAAAGTAGAGTGAAGCTCCAGATTGAAATATGTTTTACATTCATGTGAAGTAACACAAGATTACAGGAAAATTTGGCTTGTATTCCCAATAGTATCAATGTTAGTGTCTAAGTAATCTCCCACAGAAAATAGAGGGAAGTCTCTAAAACATTGAAAAGCAAAAACCCCAAATATTCCCAAGCTAGTGAGCAGGAATTTTCTGGACTATTTTCTTACATATGGTCATTTAAAATACACTAACCTGCATATTAAAAGAGCCAGTTTAATTTCTGCAAGTTGACAACTTGGATTTTATGTGATACAAATTTTGAAAAACGTAGAAAGACTAACAATTTCAAACAATGACTGTGTCATGTCACCATGACAAATACTTGGTGCCATGAATAAAACATAGGTACTTTATGACTATAATAACTGAAAAGTAGGCATAAATATTCTGAATCAGCTATAAACCTACCAAGATGATTTTCTGATATTGATATTTTTTTTCTTCTGTATTGATGCATTTATAAGCTACGTCAGTCAGTAAGTACTCTCAGAATGTGCAAAAGCTCTTTAGGAGCCATTAAAGCATATTGAACTAATGACCCATGCATAATCAAAGTGTCTCATACACTTAATGATGGATCCTTCATTCTACTTTCTTTGAACACATTGCATTTGATTTTCCTTTTGGTAATAAAAAGTGGACATTAATTATCTCAAATAATATAAAAATCCTATTGAAGGTCTGCATTATAAAAATATTCTTTTTATTTTCTTTTTATTGTCTTTGAAGATTTGGTTAAAATAAGAACCATTATTTTTCCTAATTTGTTTTAAGAACCTGATTCTTTGTCCTAGTATAGTTCAATAACAAATACTTGAGTTGCAAATTTTATCATCTTCTAGTTCCCTTCACAATCATTATTGAAATAGCAAACTCATATCTTCATTCAAGGAAAAACAGATCCTTGTTGCGGAAGATGTAAGAAAAATAGAGGTGTTTCCTTCAAATGCGGATTTTCAAAAGCAATGTTCACTAGCAAAAATATTTGAGAATGGTTGCTGAATAGGATGTTCAGAGGTATTGATGGAACACCTGATTATAATCAAACAGACATCTACTCTTCTTCTGTGCACTTTCTAAAGCTAATCAACAGCAAATCATCTTCCTGATCAGTCTTATACCAAAAAAAAAAAATCCTAGCCCACACAAAATAAAGCACAACCAAAGTAACAACAACAAAAAAACCCAACAACAACAGCAACAAACAAACAAAAAAAAACCAAACAAACAAAAAAACCCCAAAAACAAACAAAAAACACACACAAAAAAGCCCAAACAAACAAAGAAACCCACTGCCATAGATCTGAAGAAAAAAAATACCAAAGGTGGATTGAAAGAAAGTTAACAGATGGACAGTGAAATACTTGTGACTATTCCTGGATTACACAGAATATTTGTTGCAGAATCAGGGAATCAAAATTTCAAATCTATTGTGTTGCCCAAGCAACCAGCTCTCTGTGGCTAAAGAATTGAAACTTATATATCTATGATTCTGTGAAAAATGTTAAGTGATAAATAAATACAGTTTTATATTAGCTTGGGTTTTTTATCCCATTGCTTCCCAGTACAAGAACATTAAAAGGAAAAAAAAATTAAAAACATTTCTGACTGAATATTCAAACCTGTTGTCAAAACAGGAGTAGAACAATGAAGACCATATGGAACAGGTCTGGTTCTGACTTTTCTAACTTGTTGCTTTGCCTCCTTCTACTTCACACTTCACATTTAATTTCTTGGAGGATGTGTGGGGGCATTGTTATGGTAAACTGTCAGCCTCTGGAGTCCTTCAGTGAAAGCAATATGATGTTTATGTTAATGGTTTTCTTTTTTCTAATTTTAAGGGGTTGTCTTTATGCTACATTACTACTACATTTCATGATTATAATAAAAAATTCCTGATAAATAGCTAGATAATAAATCTTTCTTCTCCCACCCCTGCCTAAGCTTATATGAATAAGTTCCTGGGTGATATCATGCGATTTTCTGCCTCCACACTTCAGTTAGGTGGCAAACATATTTTATAATGGGAGATGACTAGTTTGATGACTCTTTCAGGATTTTTTTCAACAAAAAAGAATCTTTGGTCTTGCTACCCCTACAGTTCAACAGCACTGAATCTGTTAAGTCCTAAAATTATGCCACAAAGCCTATCTGTTTATCCAGCTTCTCTCCAAGGAGGTTAGTTAAAGAGCCATATAATTTTGCCTATGGCAAATCAATCTGCTTTCCTCAATAGCTGCAGTATGTCTTACTCTCTCTCCCTTTTCCTTGAGGGACAAATACAGGAATGCTGTGACATTTGAAGTAGCTTATGTTGTTTTCTAACAAAATTGTCAAGACTTTGTAATATAACCACTTTAGATGACGTATTTGCTTAACAAAAAAAAAAACCAACAAAAAAACAAAACACAAAAAAACCAACCAAACAAAAAAAACACAAACCAAACAAGCAGGTTGTGGTTTTGTATTGTTAATTTTCTGATCTTTATCACTGAATGAAAATTTGATTTAGTATTTCTGCTCAAATTTATCAAATTTCTCCCTGAACAACAATCTGTTTAATGGAAAGAAAAAGAGTAGCCTTTTCTTGCAATTGTTGTTTGTCTTCTTTAAGGATTTTTAAATATTCATTTTACTCCAGAAACTTTCTAAGCATGATTCACTTGCCTAAGTGTTGAGAAAAACTGCAAACATCAATACCAGTCCCAGCTGAAAAATCATGTGTGTGTGCTATATTAACCAGTTAATACAGGAGAAATATCTTTCTCTCTTAATACCATGTGAAACAGAACAGTTTAAAAAAGTGGAGATAAGAACATAGCTCCCAGGAGAAGCATCCTTGTATCCCATCTGAATATAAACAGCATCAATTTTTATTTCAGTTTTTATTGTCTGCTAGTTATTGTATTAAACGTCAAGACTCATGCATGGATTCCTGCAGATAGAAGATAAGAAGTCAAACAAGTTCCTATGGAGATCTGTTGGATGCTGCTGAATTATGACAAAATTCTTTTATTGGGGTACTTAAACTGTTGGGTTTTTTTTAACTTAGACATCAAAAAATGTAAACAGGATTATGCATGAATAATACTGTAGTTAATGGGAATTATACCGCAAAAAGCTGGATTTTCTCTTTCCTTCATGCAGGGAGAATAGAAATCTCCATACTTCTGTCTTTGTGGATCTGTGCTTTTTTGAGACTGAGCTTCAAGTCAACCCTAGTTTTAGACACAAATATTTGTTATTCCTGAAACTTGAAAAATAATAATATTTTTCCTTTACCCATGAACTTAAATTGAAATTACTAACTGCTTTGCCTAAAAGAAACACCTAGTAATTTATTTATTCCAGCCAAGTTATTTTAGAATTCAGGGTTTCAAAGGACAAGCCTCATTTTAAAAGAAAAAAAGCCCACAGACTTCCTGCAAAAGATTTTTATTTGCCAGATGTACAGGCTACTACAACAAGTGGCTAAACCTGAAAAAAAAAAATGTTGTGCAGCATTTTAGAGCTTTTAATTCTGTGATTGTAAAATATCTGGGAGTTTTGCCAGACTCAGTCAAAAGAAGAGCACAGCATTTTCTCATCACTAATAACAATGACCTGAAGTCACGTTGAAGATTGTAAGGTCAATTTCCCTCTTAAATTGAAAAAAGAAAATATGAGAACAGATGTGGGTAGTTGCTTCTGTATTTATAAATTGCATGACAGCTGGGTTAGGCTATATCATCTCCAGTTTCTATGCAGTTAAGGTATTTTTATTGAATCATTCATACTAATCAGATAGAAGTGTTAAGGCACATCTTTAAGCTATTACATAACATGAGAAAAGCTGCCAACTTCATGGTGTACATTCAAAATTGAACATTTTTCTTCATTAAATATGTCCAGGTAAGTTTACCATGTGGCATGCACATTTCAAAGAGAATTTTCTGGATTTGAATGACTGGTTCTGAATTGATACAGCATAAAGGCATGTGATGATAAAATGAGTTCATTAAAAAAATAAAAAGTGAAAATACATAAAGTGTTAATTATGTAATACCACAGATTTGTTTATTTGGTCTGTTTGGGCTTGTAGGGTTTTTTTTGTGGGTCAGTTGGTTTTGGGTTTTTTTGGTTTGCTGTTGGTGTTGCTTTGTTTTAGGGTTTGGTTTGTTGGTTTTTGTTGTTTTTTTTTTTTTTGTTTTTTTGTTTTTTTGTTGATGTTGTTGTTTAAAATAGCAGAAAGAGTAGCTGTGCAACCAACACCCCGATAACAATTATTTCATCATTTCAGGAGCATATAATGCACAAAAACTCTCATCCTGTCCTATTTTATATATTAACCTGACCATTTTATCAGATACATAATTTATTATTACTGAATCATTATGTCTGTCTGCTGAAAAACAAATTTGCACAAGATACGCACTAATATTATTGGCCACTATTTCTTTATATTACATTTACATTAAAATGCCAACCATCCTGGTTGACAGGATCTAGGCAAATTTTTCCTTTAAATCCCAGCACTTTATTTCACCCTTATTGGGTGAAGCATTTAAGTCACATTTCACTGCTTTCTACTGTGCAATCCATTTTGTCTAAACTACACATTTTATAATAACCGTTGAGCCTAGACCTAGGAGAACAAAATAGAACCTCATGAGCATAATTTATCTGAAATGTCTTATATGTCTGTTATGGAATGAGATAAATCTTTGACGATTCCTTCTGTCTCCCTGACATTAGGAAAGACTAGGTGAATAGTTAGACTTAAAAGATTAACTTCTAACACTTGTATTAAAATACCAAGCATAAGCTTAGAAGTGAAGTTTCAATTAACTAAGAGATAAAACAGTTGTCTAATCTTCAGCCAAGCATTTGATGCATAGTTTCTTTAACCTATTTGATGAATACATCAATTATTTCAGAAAAGTATTTTGGTAAAACACTTTTAATAGCTAAACAACAACACTGCTGGCTCACAGATGTCTTGTTGTCCATCAGGATCCCCAGTCCTCCACAGAACTGCTTTCCAGCAGGTCAACCCAAACAGAGGGTTTGGTGGCTGTGCAGAAGTGGCAAAGGCAAAAATAAGATAAACAGAATGAATCAGTTTTATTATAGAGCCTCCTCTCTCTTTGAGTTTCAGAGAAATCGGTAAGATAAGTTAAAGCAGCCCTCAGGCAGCTTAAGCTTGTGCAATCAGCCTTTACACAGCAGATTGTCCAAAGTCTCTCTGTCCCTGGCAATAAAACAAGGGCCACATTTACAAGTGGGTGACCTGTTTCTGAATGACAACAGAAATGTTTAGAACCAGACAAGAAAAAAAGAATACTTTTCACATTACTCGTCACATCCTTTATAAGGTATTTTTCAAGGATGAGAGGTTATTTATTACAAACAGTACAAGGAGAGGACTCCCATGCCACAGTCAAAGTCCCCAAGTGCGGCACCATGTGCACATAATTCTTGAGCCCAACAGGGGGGGATAGTTTTGCTTCCTCACTCCATTTCAGTAGCTGGAGCCCCTTGAGGAGATGGAGGGAACAAAAGATGCCTGGATCCCTTTACAAGACCAGCAGCAGCATTTCCTCCTCCTGCAGCCCTGTCAGCCTCCCAGCTGTGCTGCATCGGCTCAGTGTTGCTATTAGGGCCTCTGGGCACTACAGTAAATAGCGAGCATTAAAGGATATAACACGCAGCAAAGTCTAACAGTGTTCATGCGTCACTAATTACCATAATGAGAAACTTGCGGCACATCAGCCAAGAAGAATTTGCATTGATTGTTTTTTTTTTCCCTGTTCTTCAGCTAGAACAAGAAGAATTCCCTTGGATCCCCACTTGACCTTGAGGGCTTCTTCTCCTTTTTTTGCATGTAGATATTCCTTGGAGGTGCATGTAAGGCGGATGAATAAACACAGATTGAATCCCAGAAATTATTTGTTTGTTAATAGGCCTTCCTACTGAGAGTGTATATGTAAATTCTAGTTGTGACCAAAGAAAATAAATGGTCAAATTTCATCTGATTTCAGTTGGCACAGGCATATTGAAGAGCAACTGCTGTTTTCAGCAGTTCCTAATTCACTGTAAGGCCCTGCTGCATGTTAGCTATTGATCTTAGATGTTTCTGCTGGTGATTACAAATAGTGACTCATGAAGTATGGATTCCTATTCCACTACAACAGGGTTAATGTTAGAATTACTTGAAGAGTAAATGCTCATGAAACACCGCTATTAGCTAGAACAACTTCTTAACAACAGGGTGTTTTGTAAAACCTGTCTTCTGTGATGAATCTATGCTTACCAGAGAAAAGGCAACAAGAAGAGGTTTCTGGAGCACAAGATATGATACTGAAAGGCCTCCCAGGCCATTGATTCCTATTCTCTGCTCTAACAGGCATTTCCTGATTCTTATAATCCATTCAAAAATGTATTAAGCTCCACTTTAAAGCTACTTAAATTATTTCCCTCTTTTACTCTTATTGGAAGGCAGTTCCAGACAGGTGGAAGGTGGCTAGACAGTTGTATTGATCTCTAAATTCTCTGGAAATTCTATTTATAACACGTTAAGCATTTTGTTAAGGATTTCCAAGTGGGTGTTTCTGATGGCTCAATACATAACAATTGTTCTGCTGATAACAATCCTCTGCGTGTTTAATTTATAATGATCCATTTTATTTTCCTTGTAATAATAGCAGATTGCCATTTCATGCAGCTGTTACATGCACTTTATGAATGTTCCACTGCCTTTTTTAAACATAATTGACTAAGTCCTTTGAGTTGCCAAGCACCTGATCTCTGATTCCAGTGAGAGAGCCTTAAGCAATACCCTAAGGTAAGCCCTGTACCCAAGGACCTTGTTTCAGGTATACATACTTCTTTTCCTTAGTCATGTATTTTACACTGATTCATACAGGCTGATCGGAATGAAAAGGGGCTTCTGGAGATCATCTAGACCAGCTTCCCTGCTAGAGCAGATTGCACAGGATTGTGTCCAGGCTTGTTTTGAATATCTCCAGAAGAGCATGGGTAGCATGCTCTGGGTAGCATGTTCCAGGAGAGCATGTCTGTCACTCTCACAGTGAAAAACTTTTCCTTATATTCAGATGACACTTCCTATATTTCAATTTGTCCATGTTGCCCCTTGTCCTGTCATTGGGCACCACTGAAAAGAATTTGCTTCAGTCCTCTTGACTTCTGCCTGAAAGACATTTAAATGCATTTCTAAGATCCCTCTCAGTTGCCTCTTCCCCAGGCTAAATAGGCTGAACTCCCTCAGCCTGAGGGAGATGCTCCAGTCCCCTAATCATCTGCAGAATCCACTGCTGGGCTCTTTGCCACAGTTCCTTTCTTTGGACTGGGGAGCACAAAGCTGGACGCAGCACACTGAGTGAGGCCTCAGCAGGGCTGAGTAGAGGGGCAAAATCAACTCCCTTGACCTGTTGGCATTGCTCTTCCTAATTCAGCCCAGAAAAAATTGGCCTTCTTGGCCACTTGGGCGCACTGCTGGCTCACAGATATTTTGTTGTCCTCTAGGACGCCCCCAGTCCTTTTCCACAGACCTGTTTTCCAGCAGGTCAGCCCCCAGCCTGTACTGGTGCCTGGGACTGCTCCTAACCAGGTGCAGGATCCCACATTTGCCTTTGATGGACTTGGGTGGGCTCATCTCCAGCTGGTCCAGGTCTCACTGAATAGCAGAACAACTTTCTGGTGTGTCAGCCACTTCCCCCAGTCCTGTATCATCTGCAAACTTGCTGAGGGCATGCTCTGTCCCTTCATCTAAGTCTTTAATGAATAAGTGGAATAAGACTGGATCCAGTACAGAATGCTGGGGAGCACTGGTAGTTCCAGGCCTTCTGCTAGACTCTGTGTCACTGACCACAGCCCTCTGAGACCTACCATTCAGCCAGTTCTCAATCCCCCTCACTGGCCACTTCCCTACCCTTCTTTTTCTCTACATGCTTATAACTGATATCTGGGATGAATAGTCCCATCACCTTACCAGGCATGGAGGTGAGGCTGACAGGCAGTCAGCTTGCTGCACACCCTGCTCACTGCACTGAGGATCTCAATTTCCACCTTTTAATCATCACTCCATACAAAACTTTCCTTCTTTGAAGTTCCTTTCCTTTCTCATTCAACCTGCCCTTATTGGTGAGATTAAGGTCTCACACAGCACCTGTTTTCATAGCCCCTCTATTACTTGGAGAAGGAAGCTGTTATCAATGCATTTCAGACACTCCTACAATTATCTGTTATTAAATGCATTTCAGTAACCTTCTGGATTACTTATGCCTGGCTATGTTGTCCCTACAACAGACATTACGTTTGTTGGAATCCCCCATTCAGACCAGGAACTGTGATGCTCCTATTTATCTATAGAGGGGCTCATCTGCTCAGTCTTGCTGGTCATGGTGTGTAGCAGATCCCCATTATAATATCACCTCTCCCTCCTCTCTCTTTAATCCTGATCCATAAGGTCTCAGTCAGTTCCTCATCCATTCCCAGGTAGAGCTCTATGCATTCCAGCTGGACAAAAAAAGGGAAAAATAAATTACTCTAGATTGTTTAAAGAAAAGTAAAACTTAGCTCTGTTTTTTTAATGTACCTGAATATAAAAAGGCAAATGCCATGTATGGTAGCAGTCTATTAACTTCCTGTAGTCACACTGGCTGTCATGACTCATTTGACTGCCCATCAATTCTGAAGTGTGGTTACAACAATGACATTTAATCAACAGAGGTCTCCACTGCATCATCCCCATGAAAGTAGGTTCTTACTGCTGTATTGTTTCTTAGCTTTAAGAATCCAAACTGATCCAGCATTTGGTCTGGCCTCACATTTGAAGGAAGCAATGCTCTTACACATATACTTTTTTTAACATAAAATAAACATTAGCAATGCAATTTGGAAACAACTTAACCTACATATCAAACTGTAAGTGCATTCTGCATCTCACTGGTATCTAGAATACCTGATGATTTTGACTGTTCCCTTTCTGCATCTGTCTCTGACACTCCTACCATTATCTGTTATTAAATGAAAACCTGACCCCTTTGAAGATAATGGAAAAAAAACTTCCAATTTTTAATGTGAGTTATTATCTTTCAGTAAGGTTACTGCATGGATCGAATCTTTGTGCTAACAGCAAGTGCTGTCCCTTGACTTGAAAAGAACTCTGCAAACATGTAGATGCTCATGTTATTATATCCTGTAGAAGGATGTGAACATTTTACTTTGAAAAACAGCCTTAAAAAATAACAGTTAGTAATATATCTCATTAGACTGCTGTGAGATCATTCATAGAGTACAAATTAGTATTTGTACTGTGAAGCACCTTTGGATCTTTGGATGAAAGATGATGTGTTTAAACATGAAGAATTAAATAATCTCTCCATGGAATTTTTAAGAATAAAAAAGACAGGCAATATAGTTTAATTAGTAAACTAATAAAAATTAAAAATGCTTAATAATGTACAATTTATATTTCTCAATGGAATCCCATATTATGCTTAGATTATAGTCAAGATAATATTATTAGTATAATTACTGAGTCAAATTAATCATGACTGAAAATCTGATTATCACAAGGGATCATGCTGCTACCATAGGCTTCACTTTACTTTTATCTTCTTATTACAACACCAAATTTCTCCCTCTATGCAGAGGGTGTACACGATTTTCAATTTTCAGAATCTTCAGACTGCTGCTTTGATATTCTAATGCACATCTTGTGAATGACGGGCCTCAAATTAATTTTTTCTTACAACGAAGAGAATACAGACAAGGACAACTGTTTTTAATAATATTATTTACAAAGTGATAATATGCAATTTGTTACTTGTCAAAACAGCAGGAATTATGTTCTCATTCTATGTTAAATACAATTAGCTAATATTTTCCAAAGGGTATGCAGACAGAAGAGGTGTCTCATATTTTTAACTTTGTTGCAAATTTCATTGTTTGCCTTCATTTGTTCTTTCCCTAAGAATGCAAAAATTTAAGTTATGATTCCAGTATGCTCAAATAAATCCATTATAAAGAACTTGGACTTCCTCAGCCCTACAGGCATTCATGTTCAATGTATGTACACATCCATAAAGATCTTTTAAAAGAAATAATTATTAATTAGATTGTGAATAATGAAATATTACATAAATTTTCTTCTGAGATTATTAAAAATACCAACCAACAACACAACCCCTCAAAAAAACCCCAAACTTCTAGCCTTTGTATTTTTTAAACATTTTTTTCCTCAAATAAATTATGTCTAATACACTATAAATATATTTCTTTTGGCTAATTAAAGCAGTTTCCAGTATATTTTTTTGGGACTAATGCGTTGCTTTGATGGTCTTGCTTAATGGAAAGGTCTCTGCAAGTCTTTTGTAAAAATAAACCCTAGCCTAAAGAGCTTACAGTAAAATGATGAGAAAGGTACATGAAATAAAAAGCAGAAAAAGAAGAGCAAAATAACAGCCTGGTGACATGCAATACATTGTAATATAGAAAGGTTGTGGGTACAGTTGGGTAGTAAATCAGACTAGATCTACTTTTCTAAGTGCATCCTGCCCAGGGAGGGGAAGCCTGGTAGCAAGCCTCAGAAATAGTCTCCTTGAGGGCAGAGTAGTTGTATTTGCATGAGCAGTTCTTGGCTTTAGATCCTTTCTGGGCCTAGCGAGAGAGAGGGAGTGTGTATATAAATACATATTTATGTTTTCATTGGTCTGACTGTGTCAGTGTGTATGTGTATGTATATATATATAATTATTGATTTGAGGTTTGAGGAAAGAAGTTTAAATAACATGTCAGAAATAATGATAGAATTGTGTTTTATCTCACCTGAATGTCTTTTTCTAGCACGAAAATGTGGCCGCGTATCACATATTTCGAGGCAGTGATGAAGGACACCGAAGTGTAGGAAGTTTCCCAGCCTGGTAGACAATAATGGACTGGGCAGGGCAGGGGGAGAAACTAATCTGTAAAGTCTACAAAAACATTTGTTGGGGTGTGCAATCCAGAGAAATATACTTGGATTTAATGTAGGAAGGAAGTGTTTGGGTCAGAAGAGAACTTGCAAACAAACATTTTTAAACAACTGGCAGCCAGTACACTAAGACAAAAACTGAGCAGGAGAAACAAATTAACTCATACTTAACTAACACTAATGAACTACAAGAAAGCCACTGGAATCAGACATTTCTATAACGATCAATAGTATGATAATTAATACAAAATAAATATAAAAAGATCACGTCCTTTTTTATTATGAGTAGAATTCAGTTCACCTAGATTCAAATGTCTAATAAACTTCAACATTATCTTATTCTTTTTCGAATTTTAAAACCAGAGTTAAGAGGTTGAATATAGAATCTCTCTGGAGGCACTTTCACTCCCAGTGAGAGACACTGTCTCTGGAGAAGACTGTTTTGCTGTACTAACTATGGAAAAACCTAAGGCAAGACCAGTCTTAATAATTAAGTCCTTGATTTCAAACATCTATAGATGGTTGGGCACCTGAGTGAGGTGATTATGTGCTACAACCCTCACTCTTGCTTCTCTTTATATCTCAGAGATAACCATGCCAATTGCAATTCATAGCTATGTCAGGTGTTCCAGGGAGAAAAAAAATAAACAATATCCACTAAATCAACCACAAAAATCCCAAAACCAGACTCAGCATGTGAGGGAGGAGCCAAGAAGAAAATGGAAGAAAGGGGTCCTATGACTTCTATCCAAGCAGTACAGATCCCACCAAGGCATGTACCTTTCCGATTACAGACCATGTGGAAATGCAAATCAATAAAGGGACATCTGCTGCTGAGATACCCCCAATATTTAGCCAAGATTATGAGAATCATGGGGGAAGTAAATGAGTCAAGAGGAAACCAGATACAGCATTTTAAAGACCAGGACATAGACCTGAGTAATTATAAAACCTGATCTGGTTGGTTTTTTTATGAATTTTAAATTAGCTCTCAAAGATTTGAATGCTGAAGCAGTCCAGGGAAAAGAAGCTAAAAGACAGGCTTGTCCTCACAGTGCCCAGGCAATAGAAATAAGGCAATAGTAGTAGGTAGTAGAAATAAGAATGCATGCCCAAGTTTCCTTTCCCTTACTTTTCTTTTGGTGTCATGATGTTTCTATTCTTGAGCATAAAATACAAAAGAGGCTTAGTGGTAAGGGACCCCAGATTCATCATCTAACTCCTTTTCTGAGAGGCAGAGTTGGAGGTCCTTTATGCTAACATGACAGACAATTTTTTTTCTCAGAAAAGTGATTTAACCAATAGGACACAGCGCAGAAGAATTTACATCTGTGATCTCTGCCAGCCTAAATATTACTCATAAATCTTGCATATCTTTCTGCTCAGCACAACAATCTGGTGAATCTCCTTGGAATGTGTAGTAACAGGACATTAAATTGAAAAAAATAATTTATCATGAATATAATTAGTCTGCCATCCTGCCATTTTCTTAGACCAAAATCTCTCAGTTCTGCCCAGTTTGTTTTCTTAAAGGAATATTTTTCTTAAAGGTATTCTTAAATACCTTTAAAAATCTTAATTTCAATTTTTCTGTGCCTCAGTTTTCTGTTTTCTGTCTTACAACAATAATTTTGTTTCTCTGTAAAAGTAAAGAAATTCATATTTGTAAACTGCTCAGACACTCTTGTAGTGCAGGCCAAACAAGAACCTACATAAAAAAGGTAAAAAAACTAAATGCCATATATTTCCAATATGCCTCTTCTTCTATTTATGAAAACACAGAGCATAATAAAAACTAGCAGACAGAGATTTCTAGAAAACCTCTTACTGCCTAAAATAATAAAGAAGTTGTTTGATCATACTACAAATGTTACGCAAATGTTTCTGTCAAGGTCAGATTCTGGCAAGTGTCATTTTCTATTTGCTACATGAAATACTGTGTTCAAGTTACTGTGCAACTACCCCAGGGCTTGCAGAGATGTTGCATGTAACTCTTCAGAACCATTTTATCTAATATTTTTATCTACATTTGTTTTTCCTTTGTTCTGGCTCTACCTGCGTTTCTTCCAATTGTCCATTTCAATTTATGTTGGCCCAGTCTCGTTCTAAGTAAGTTCAATATGCTTAAAGATGCATCAGTTAATACCTGTTTAAAGTATACTGGAGAGGAGACTCAAAGCTACACAGTCATTTTGTATATGATACACTGTGCAAATGAAGGCAGGCAGAAGAGTATATAATTTATAAATGAGATTCCAAGGAGTGTATCCCAAATGGATGCTAAAGAATACAAAGCATGTGTATGAAAACAAGCAAACAAACAAAAAGCCCAAACAAAACTTTTCTTGTTTTAGGTCATTTGTATGTAGTGACTCACAGTTCTACTCTGGAGTGAAACTTACCCGCATTCCAAGGTTGAGGGTCACCTGAACAGCTTTTATATAATACAATATTTTACTGTTATGTTCTAATAGGCAAGAAACCTTGTAATGAAAAATCTACTTTATGTTAACTGGCAGAATCCATTAAAAATACAAACTTATTAATCCCTCTCTTTTACTTTTTCAGTAAAAATAATACTTTTGTTTCACCAAAGCTTCCAGCTTTCTGCACGTTTCACAAACTTTTCCGTTACAAGCTATGAGATAAATTTGATCACTTCTGATGACATTGTTATCACAAAGCCACTCTCTGATATGAATATATAATAGCTGATGCATTGGCTATGTTCTGTCATTCAATTGCCATTTATTTTATCATTTCAAAGACAATTTTTAAAACACAAGAAATCATTGGCACCACTACATAGGGAGAGAACTCTAATCTTAACAAGGTATAATCTTTTTACAGCTGTTATTATTTTAATCTTCTGTAAAGAAACACCAGTTAACCTGGCTGCTGCCCAGGTCGCCTCTCTTTGACAATGGCCAAGGATGACAATTTTCTGAAGAATGCACTGACACTCTGCTGTGGTCTGATGTGCTGCTGAATGTGGGACACTGCAAAGCTAAAGTGGGAGCAAAGGTCATGGATTAGAATGAATTAAGCAAACGTGGATTAAGAAAGATCAATGAGCAGGGACACAGACTCATCAGGCTCTGTTTAGATAATCTGCTTGCTCTGACTAACATTTTCTTCCGATGTTACAGCTGAAGAAAATATACTTGAAACTCACTCTCATCAGCTCCTGAGAAACTATCTGTAAATCAGGCAGACAAGATAGTACCCTGAAATGTAAAAACTCAGCCAAGGACTGATATTGACCCTGATCCTCAGATACTACAAGTACTGTGACTGAAAAGACAGGTCTGAAATCCTAGACGATGAAACCATCAGGTCAGTTGCTCTGGCTCAGTCAGTGTATTACCAAGGAGGAACAGAGAGAGGCAACAAATGATACTGTACTAAACTGTGGAAAAGGGCATTCTCCAGTGCTATGCTTTATTAGTGATGACAGAATTGTTGTCAGAAGAAACCTGTCATTTCAGAGGAAATAGTTTGTAGAAAAATATAATCCTACAAACTGATCAGAGAAAATTCTCAGGGTCATAAAAGCTGTGGGAAGAAGTTGAAATGAGTGAAGTTCCCATAAGCCACACAGAGAGAAATGACATGAAGAGTGTGAAGAGAAGCATTAGGATA
This sequence comes from Passer domesticus, assembly GCF_036417665.1. Classification (NCBI taxonomy): domain Eukaryota; kingdom Metazoa; phylum Chordata; class Aves; order Passeriformes; family Passeridae; genus Passer; species Passer domesticus. The sequence goes on along the minus strand of NC_087475.1, from coordinate 58,459,802 downwards.
TTTACTGACTAAGAGAAGTCTCATAAGGAATTTGATCTGTCAGTCAGTAGGAAAAAAGACAATGTCCCAACTCCTGTGCATAAGATTGATATTTCCTACACTGAGATCGACCTTTTATTGATATATATTCCACTCACTTGCAAAGTTAAAAAACCCAAAAATGCAAAATCTACTGAAGAACTGAAATGAAAATATAGCACACATCATACTATAAGGACCACCTCAGAAGTGATGATGTGTTCTGAACATGTCTCACCCAGTGTGACCTCATAAGATCTCAGACCCTAACCTCAAACCACTTTCTCTTCCCTAAATGACACCTAGAGAATGATGATTCTGTATAATCTAGAAGCAGAAGAAACTTGTATAGTCAAGATTTTTTCTATTGTTGCAGGATTTTTCTTAATGACGCGTATTAACTGATTTGTTTCACTAGCTATGTGACAAAGGTACTAAAGAATCTTACACATAAACCAGTGAGATTTCTGCTTAAGTTACAGTGTACAGACAGAAAACTACCTATAAAATTAGAAGAGTTGATTTCTCATAAAGTTACTAATGGAAAAATACTTTCCTATCAGGGAAGATCTTAGCAACTGCAAACTGTAAAAAAATATATTTAACTTCCTATCTCTGTTCATAATTCCACAGGACAAGGTCAGTTCCACACAAAGGAAATGTGAGGTATATGAAGAAGATACTAAAACCAGAAAACAGTGTCAAAACAATCCTTTGTTCACATAATGAATAAAGCATTGAATTTGTCCCTTCCAGATGGCTAGAATAGAAAGTGACTTGCTTATGTCTAGAAACTTATTTATTCTTAAAAGAATAAGAAACTTCATGATTTATATTTACCTCATACACAACTTGGTTTTGTATTTTTTGAGGGACAGAAAGTAAAAAAAAAAAAAAAACCATCAAAATCAGGTAATTCTTTTTTCTTCTTGTTTTCCCTTTTTCTGGCATTCAGTGAAAGATGCAGGAAATAATTAATGCAATGCTGGACCTGAATTCAGTCCAATATAGCTACCATAAAACAGCAGATCATATCAGAACAAGGATTCACCAGGTCCAGCATCCTTCCTTTAACAGTCATGAGTATGAGGGACTGGCATGCCTAGTGTGTCCTTTCTCCTGGTGTGCACTTGCAGCAGTAAGATCCCATGGGACTACCTGAGATGAAGGCTCCAGACTTCTGTGTTCAATAGAGAAAATGGGGCTGACCACAGTCCTTTTAGGATTCTAATTACACTGTTGGCTCCTGAAACATCTTGCAGCAAAGAGTTCCACAATTTAATTACAGGAGTGATATGACAAAGTACTTCCTTTGTTTATTCCAAAACTGCTGTATAAAACTTGCATTGAGGGATCTCTAGATTTTGCATTGTGAGAAATAATGAACAGCTGAACAGTTTACCATACATCTGAGATAAAGACTACATTATAATTCTTCAAACAACTTGAGTTATCTGGTTTCTCATCAGGATCTCCAAGAACAGAATACTCTCAAAAATGTGCATAAACATATGAAAAATACATTTGTGTGAAAATCACAATATCTTGAAAGGAGAGAGAGAGAGAAATTATGGCAGCTATTTGTTCATGGGTTCATGGTTTGGGACTTAGGGTTTTTTTTGTTTTATATTGAATAAGGAAGTCTTGCTTCTAGCCATTTGCACAGACAAATTTTAAATTATTTAGTTGTGGGAATATTCTAAGATATGCACATTTTTAAAGAGTATTCTGTTACTGTAAAATAATTCCTGAAAGTACAAAGTTCATAATGTTTATGATTACAAATTCCTTTTGCAATTTGCATAATGCCTTATTCACTCCTTGATATTTAAGGGCACTTATGGAGGGAATGTAAGTGTTATTACAGTGAGTGACATCCCATATGGCAAGTAGGATCAGCTGCAGCTTTGCACACTGTTGTAATTTTTCCCCTTTTACTACAGTTTTGCATGAAGTAATGTTTTTTCTGTGGTTGTTCAACAGTCTACCATTTAAGCCTGCCATATTATAAAATGCCATTTTAAGGAGCTGCAGCTGAACCTGCTCCCCATAAGTCTGCATTTATTTCACAGCTGTCTATCACACTGTCATCTCACAGGTGTATTCCAACTTTACAATTTTCCTGGGCCTCATCTTGTGATGTAAGAAAAATGTATTATGCAAGATGAAGAAATGGCAGCCAAAAAAGTAAATGCTGCTAAATGTCATTTTACAATACAACTTGGGCATGTAAATGCAGGTAACCTTAGAGGATGATAATATTTGCACTCTCAGCTAAATATGATGCGTAAATGATAGTGGAAAGGCCAGATCCTGAAAAGTAAGAGTCCTCTTGAGGGCAAGTAAGAAATAGAAAGGAGGTGCTGGAGTGAGGGGGGGTGGGGGGAGGGAGGGGTGTGCAGTGTCCATTAAAATAGGAGAAATTTGGGGGTTTTCTATGCTTCTGATCAACTGTCATCAATGAAAATATTGGAAAATAGAATTAATCTGGAGGTTATTTTCTGACTTAAGTGGAATTACAGGTCTTTAAGTGTCGTCCTTTTTCTCCATTCTAGAAGAGTATCAGAAAATAAGCAATGTAGACTGTATAAGCAAAAAAATAGGAAGAAAATATATTAAATATTGATTTAAAATTTAAGCATAATAACACATTTAATGAAACACTTGAGTATTTCTTCAAAGTTCAAACAACTGTGAAGAATATTCTCTGTTCACTTCATTTCACTACACTACATTTCACCCTTCCTCTTTCCTCCTCAACATGCCATGCCTGTCTTTCTGTTTGCAAGTCATCAGCAGTGATGTGACCATTATAAGATTCCATTTCAAGGTCAAACACTGCTGTATGTCTACATGAAACACCCCTTTGATTCACTTAGGCTGCTGATATACACAGGTACACTGGGAGGAAGACAATGAAAAAATAACTAAGGAATATTTTAATTTTTTTTCAGTGGGATGTGCAACTGGTCAGAATTTTTTTTTTTTTTTTTCAAATCTCAGTTTGGATTTTAGATCTCCCTTAGAAAACTAGTTTTATATATGAACCAATCAGGAAAACTGTAAAGGTCAACAACTAACAAACTCCTCAATAACAAAGTGTTTAAAAAACACTTTTCTGAATTTGAACGGTCATGTTAATATAAACATTTTCAGTGTGTAACCATATAGAATTACAATCCAGTGTTATTTCTAAGTCAAATAAGACTTCTTGGGTTTGACTTTTTGAAAATTAAAGACTGGGTAAATGTGAAGATAACAAACATTAAACTCAAATGTAAATGAAAGGGTGAAATTAAAATACAAATATGCTTTAAATTAAATAAATCACCATAACTTGTTCATAAATTTGGAGTATAGGTCATTATAATTGAATACATTTAATCTTATATTCTCATTTCATATTACTTTGGTGCCAGCACTGACTTACAATAAAACTAATGCCTTGTTTATTCTTAAGCTAATTGAGGGTAGATATGGCCTGATGATTTTAGTAAATTCTTCACTAATTAATAATTTTGAAACTGTAACAAGAAAACATGGCTTTATATAAAAAAGAATAGAAAATACTGAAATTGTTTTATAACTGCAATTGAAGTTACTGTTCCTTATCAAGGCCTTTACTCCTTGCTTTACCTTGCTTGTTTTCATCAACTGGAAGACAAAGTAGATTAGTAACAAAAATCTCTGCAAAAAGGAAAGTTAAAAATCCTACTCCTTCATTAATGTGTGTATTTCTTGTCTTACTTAATCTCTTTTAAGTACTGATTTATCAAATATTTTCTGACTCTTGGTTAATAACTAGAAAAGACAATCAAAATATCTTTAAATACATATCTTTACTTTTCTATGCAAACAACAAATATCTTTCTTGACAATAGTGTGGTTTCTCTAATTAATTACCCATAGTAAATTCCACTAACGTGAAACGAACACCTAAGGCCTATTCAAATTTTTTTACTTGGAAATCTGAAAGCCTCTTAAAGAAAAAGATTCTTAGAGAAAACAGTGTTTTCTATTAGAATTCAGTTAGAATTATGTTAATTTTGTGCAGTTATGGCCACTTGCTTCTTTTATATGTTTTCATATTAATTTCTTATTGAGGGATTTGCATATAAATAACAACAGCTGCAAGATTTATAGCTTAAAATACTGACAAAAATATAATAGAAAGGTACTGAAAAGTCTATTGCAATTTTATGATGCTGGCTTAAAGCTATACTTTCCTCCTAAAGATTTTAATTCCACTGGTGAACTTACTTGTTATTTATACAGGAAACAAAACCAGTTCCTCTTTACAAGCTTTACTTTCACATGTATAATAACAGCTGCAGATACTGTCCAAGCTGAGACAGAAAGGGGGTAATTCATTTGCTCACTCTGATCTTGTATTTCTATTAAATTTAGGTAAGTTGGCAAACTAGGAAAAAGAGAGCTACAGAATGAAAAAAGAAAGTAAATGTAATTCTAAAGAAAACAGCGATTCAAAAAGAAAGCGATGACAGCAGGTTACTGAAAAAATATATACTGTGATATCCCAGAAAACTTTCTATTTTCAATTTGTTTCAATTATTTTAAGGATAGTTTCTTCTTTTTCTAAATGATCATTAATAAATAGGTCTCAAAAGGTTACAATTTCTATTGAAAATCAATTGTATCAAGAACATAACTTTTCTAGTCATTTTCTACCAGTGAGCAGTTTCTTAAAACTATACTTGCTTTTCATCCAGCTTTTGAGCAATTTACTTTTATATAATATCCATATTTTCTTAGTATTCACTCAATTGCTGGAAATCCATGTATGCTCACTTAACAACAATTATACATGTAAAATTATACGTAAAATTATACTCCTCAATGTATAAGAAAGTTTAGCAAGTCTGGAATGAAAATTTTGATGAGTATTATCTTCCAACAGTAATTACGGCAAACACAATAAATAGTAACACTTAAATTTAGGCAAATGCTGCTATTACTCAAAATGTAGTGTTGTATTTTTTGGTGAGCAGTGGTAAGAGTAAAATCAGAAAACAGACCAGTGAATAGGAAGAGCTGATACAAAACAGAATGGGAGATGAATGACTTAATTCAAACAATATCATGATGGATGTGGGAAAGACTTCGTTACATAAAAAACACTCCTAGTTATTGATAATACTAACTGATTAAGTAGTTGAATACTCAAAAAGATATATAACAGACATATGGAATCCTCCTCCTATGGAGTCACAGAAAATCATCTGCTCCTATGCAGTAGGTTGATGTGCATGGACAAAGGAAAGGAGAAGCCTCTCTCATATTTTTCAGCTACAGATGATCTTCAATAACTTTTGGGGCTTGTAAAGAAATAAAAGAATAAAAGGAACAAGAAAAAAAAGTCAAATATTTATCACTGATGTGACAAAACTTTACAAGGAAGGTATCATATTCCAGAAAATTAAAAAAAACTTGCATTAATTCAACATTAGTTAGAATTAAATGCTGTTCTAAATTAAGAATTCTTTATATAAAACAGAACAAATGTTTTTATCATCTAGAATTCTTTTTCATAACAGGTGTAATAATAAATGGGAAAGACATTTAAGCAGGCTGAAAAATTATTAATGGTAATTTTTTATATTTTGTATCACAAAAGAAAAGAACTGAAAGATTCTTCTTTAAAGAGTGCTTTGTGTCATGCATGTAGTTTTTGTTTAGTAATAGTATTTGTCCGTGCGCAATGCTTATGTGTAGAACTTCAAACATATTGCATAAATTCTCATGTTCAACTATCATGATTGATCTTATCATTACCTCCAGTTGTAGAAATGGCAATAATTTAAACTCAAGTTTTTGCTGCTAGTTTGCCTTTGAAAAGATCAAGCTATTAAAATTCTCTTTCTAAAAAAGAACCACTTCTTTGCAGTGAAAAAATTAAGGAACCTGTTACTCCATCTGTAACAGTATTTAGATTCTGCAGCAAAGAAATCTAACAAATCTGGGCAGACTTCTCAAACAGCTGACAGTGAACCATTGAAATAGCTCAGACTCCAGGGTTTGAAATTGTCCTTTGGCTGTACACTGTCTCAACATGTTATAGAGAAATGCAGAACTCCTCTCTCTCAGGGCCTGAGCTGGGATAAGGAGTAAATAAATGTTCTTTAGAGCACTCTTCATCTCAGGAATTTTGTGCAAATCATAAGCAATTCAAAACAGATGTGCCACAAAACCTGAATATTAGATTAAATATTTTATGACTTCATAAAATAGAAGGGAGAAAAATAGAACACCATTCTCTAATAGGATTCTTTAATACACTTCTGAAAAGATGTTCTTCATTTTTTCAAATAATGCAGAGTAGAAAGTACTTTGGACCAGAGTATGTTTCTGTATCCAAATGTCTAGAATGTTCTGTTGTGGGGTGAGAAGTTCCAGACAATTCCAGACACAGTGTCTCCATCAGCACTTATTGTACATACCTGTATAATGTGGCAATTTACCCAGGATGGTGGTAGGGTATACTGTGTCTTCTTGACTGAGTATCTAAAAGGATTTTGCATGAACAACTTCTTACTTCTGGATGCAAACAACAATCACAAGGAAGTTCAGCCCAGACCTCAGTGTCAATGTGCAGCCAGAGTATGCACACCTGTGACTACTCAAAGAACTTGTGAGACAGATTCGCATGAATTTAAAGAATTGTGAATATGAACTAAGACATTTAGTGCCTTGTATCACTGGGTGTATTTAAATTCTTTTCCCTTTTTGATATCTAGTTTCTTCTTGCTTTTTCCAAGCAGATGCTTGTTTCAGACTGGTAATCTGTGAAAAAAAGATCTGGGCCAGAACTCAATGAGGAAAACTAATAGAAAAATGCAGAGCCAAAACAACAGACCATCAGCTTTAATTAGTTATCTTCTTGTTGTAATGTAGTCTGATGTCCAAAAAGAAACTGTATAAGTATTGCTTCTTTATATATCTAAATAATAGCATAAAAATAACTAAAAAATCTATTAGTGACATTCTATTATGTCTTATAATATAAGTAGTTATTACTCCACAACACATCTACTATACTAGTAGACATTAAGCAAACATTAAAAAAAACAGAGAAATTTCAATGGAATGGAAATGAATTACAGGCTGATTTATTTCGTTTATTTTTTTAATCTGCAGTGAATGTTTTAGCCTAATAACAGCAATTACTAAGTTTAGAATTCTTACTGGCCCTGAAAGATACCACAAGAATTTTCCAATAAAAATCTCTTACCACTTTATTCCCCAGCACCAGACCCCAGCAGCCTTGCTCTCAATTTTTGTGACATACTGCTGCATGAGAAAAACTCCAACAATCTTTTCAAAAAAATCTCACTGCTTATGTTAGCTACAACTTTTCAGTACACCAGTTTCTGCCCATGCATTTCACCTACCACAGGCAACTTTTCTGTGATGGAGCTTCTTTCCCAGCATACAGTCTTCTCCAATTTACTCTCACAGGAACTTCTTTTTATACTGTAACCTCCACATAGACAAGAAATACATCAATGTTGATAAAATGTTTTCGATGCAGTGGTTGGTTCCATGTGTGGCATTAGATTCTTCCCATCCCTGCTGGCATTCCTTATACATTCTTTGTAGTTTAAAAGGTAATGATCATTTTTTCACTTCCTCCTCCCCAGTTTTCTCCACATTATATTAATAAGTCTCCATTAGTGGTGCTGAAGTTACCTGTAGATAAAGAAGTATCTTTTTTATTAAATAAGTCTCAGCTGCAGCACAGACCAAAGAATGTGTTCGTCCATTGAAACAGACTAATTACCTTCACAGGATTGTTTAAATGTGCAAATTATATTAATTACTGCATAAAAACATTTGGTCAGGTTGCACCTAAAAAGCATCAAGCATGGAAATGTCAGCTGCAATAGTAAAATAATATATTCAGTTCAGGGAACTCTTTTAGTTCCACATTGCCTTTTTGGCTAACAAATATTGCTGTACTATTCTTAGATGTTTTGCTTACAGAAATATTTCAGAAATTTAGCATTAGCAGCTTCTTTACTTCTCTCGTCTCCCCTGAGGAAAAGTTTGCAGAGAAGAGCATTTGGTAAAGAAGCATTTTCCAATACCTTTCCAGTGGGTTTTACTCCAAGAAGAGAAAGGTTGGTGAAACAATAGCTGCTCTTTTGTCACTGAGAGCAAAGGGTTTTTTTTTCATTCTTTCAATGGTATATAGAAGACCATTGAAATTTGAAGATTGGAGATGTGATTCTCTGCCCTCTAATGTGAAGAAGGCAACAGAGTTCTGAAACCAGAGTGAAATTCCCAAGTGCAGGCACATGAATAATTGAATAACAAGCTGTTTAGAGAATACTGAAGAAGGGACATTCAGGGGGAAAAAAGGAAAAGAGAAAAAAAGAGAGAGAAAAAAAAAGGTAAGTTAGATTTCATTTTTTTATTAATAAAGAAAAAGTTTCATAGAATCATAGAAATCAGTATAAATCGCCAAATGTTGTTTTGGTGTTTTTTTAAGACAAAAATATTGGATTTTATTGTGGGTTTACCTTGGTTGGCTGCCAAGTGCCCACACAACCACTCTCTGACTTCCTCTCCTCAGCAGGATGGGGGAGAAAATAAGATAAAAAATCCCATAGGCTGAGATGAAGACAAGATTATTCACCAATTAACATCACAGCCAACATAAATTTTACTTGAGGAAGATTAATTTATTGCCAATTAAAAATAGACTCAGTTACTCCAAAACTGATGTCTCAGGTTTTAGCTTCTATATTTTTCAGATTCCGTTCTGCTTTAGTGTGTAAGTCTAGGCTTCATACCAGTAAGCTCTACAGAATAGATAGACAAAACAATTCCTCCTCTAGCTGGGGACCCAAGGACATCCAATCCAGATCTCAGGCCCAAGAGCACAAACTGCATGGACTGAAGAGAGAAAACAAGAAGGATGGGACTCCATGGGCTAAAGCTGTATTTGGACAATTAAGTCAAATATGCTAATGGACCAAAACTTATAAAAGTGTGAGACCCCGTGACTGGTCATCCATTTTGTGGCCATTTTGAGTTGTGCTGCCCAAGGTGGATCTATTGAGGCCTCTTAATAAATACCTACTTTATTATTTAGCTCTGTCTAGTCTCTGTTCTAGATCAGCCTTCACAAGGCATCACCATCACAGCCAACATAGATTTTACTTGAAGAAGTTTAATTTATTGCTAATTAAAAATATACTCAGTTACTCAGAAACAAAAGCAAACCAATCCCTTTCCCTCCCACTCCCCTTTTATTCCAGGTTCAAATTTTCTTCCTCATTCCTGACTATTGGACCTCCTCCCCTCGCTGAGCAGTGCATGAGGTGGGGAATGGAAGGGTGGGGTCAGCCCATAGCAGCATAGCAGCTCCTTTGTGTCACTCCTTTCTCCTCTTGCTTTTTCCTGTTCTAGTGTGGCTCTCCAGCAGTTCCAGCTTTCTCCATGACACATCCACCTGCCCTGGCATGGAGTCCTCAGCTGGCTATAATGTGGATCTTCTCTTCCCTGTGGTCCTCCATGGGCTACAGGGGCACAGCTGCCTCACCATGGTCTTCACTAGGAGCTGCAGGAGAGTGTCAGCTCCAGTGCCTGGAGCAGCTCCATCTCCTCCTTCTGCACTGACCTGGGTGTCTGCAGGGTTGTTTGTCTCACATGTCCTCACTCCTCTCTCACACAGCTGCTGTGTAACTCTTTTTACCCTTTCTTAAACATGTCTTGCCCAAGGTGCCACAGAACCTTGTCTTCAGGGCCCAGCTGTGCCCTGCACGGGTGGGTTGGAGACACCTAAATCCAGCTGTGTGCAGCCTGGGGCAGCCCTGGGCAGTCCTCACAGAAGTCCTTGGAGACCCCACTGCCTGTGCCTGGACACCAAACACATTGGTTCTTATAGAAAGCAATTTTGGTTTAATTTGGTTTATTTATAAAACAAAGTAAATAAATCTTAATGCTTTCTCCTCCTGTAGGCTGTGATTGCGAAACCTGACCAATTTAATTAAAAGAGACATTTTCTCAGAAATTCTATTCATCTGGATGAACTCCCATTTCTCCATGAAATACTACTTTTATAAAAAGCGGCCAATTATTAGCAATGCATTATGCCAACCTCTTCAGGCTAACTAAGCTTCTTTAATGACAAAAAAGGATTCTAAAACAATCTGCCACAAAAAATCTAAAATTGAAATAAATATCAGAATTTTCATGCTAATTTAAATATTTAAATGCTATTAAGAAAGACACTATGTTGTTTTTAGCTGGAGTAGTTAATTTCCTTCATAGTGGCTGATATGGGGTTATGTTTGCATTTGTGCTGAACACAGGGTTGATAAAACAGAGATGGTTTTGTTAGTGCTGAGCAGGGCTTACACAAAGCCAAGGCCTTTTCAGCTGTTGGTACTGCCATGCTGGCAAGGGGGCTGGGTGTGTATGGGAGGTTGGGAGGAGCCAGGACAGGTGACCTCAGATGACCAAGGGGACATTCCAGATCATATGACATCATGCTCAGTATGGTGGTCCACAGAATATTCTACCTAATACATGAAATTACTCATGAAAGTAGACAAGAACTCTTTTTTCCACTTTTCAGAGAGCCGAGTGCTAGGTTGTCCATTTTGATGATATTGCTAGAGGAAGGCAAAAATGAGAAATGCCTTGGATATGGGGTTCTGAAAATAATAATTGGGCTTTGGGTGCAACACCGTGTCCCCTGTCTCAGTAAATATCCGCATGCACAGCCCTTGAAAGGGCACATGAAGAACTGGGTTGGCTCTAAGTGCATGCCTTTAAGGAAGAGAGGATAATTATCTCTTTGACTTTAAAAAAATAAAGATACAATAACAATAGTACATATTATAATTAATAATGATCACTTTCAGAATACCTTACAGCTTCGAAGTGTGAAACCATTGAAACCATCAAGTAATTAATGTTTACTTAGTGAAATTAACATAATTCAATATGCAAAGATGCTGAAACAACAGAGGAGTTTTAAAACACACAAGCTAAATCCCTGAGCCTACCTGAGAAGCTGCACAACTTTGTACTATCCTTGATGTGCTATGTAAGCTGACTGTCCAACAGCAGCAGAGTAGACTAGTGGAATAAATCATTTCAAAAAAAAAATAGTCTCAAATGCAATCCAGGCTTTTAGATGGTTCTCCAGAGGGTCAAAATCACACACCTTGATGTTCAAGCTACTTATGCTACTAATAAGTAGGAAAGAATTTACCAGACATTAAGATCTTGTCTTTTTTTTCCCTTGTAAGCAGCATTTTATTGCTAATTGTTTCTTAACATCTTATTCACAGTATGATTCTGCATTTTTATACACTTAGAAGTTCCATTGACTTAAACAGGAGTAGTGAGTGCACAAGGAATGGAGAATAGGGCCTTTGAAGTTCAGTATCATTATTTAGATTTTAGGCATGCCTGGAGACAGCACTCTAGATTAATAAAATGCTTTGCTTCAATTAGATCTGTGTCTCCTGCATCCCTCCCCAATTCCCTCTGCCCTTGTTTAACATACTCCCTTATCCCTTCACATTATCCAGACAGGTGCTCTCTGCTACCAAAGTGTTGCAAGTTTCACAGAGATGATTCAGTGTGGGGAGGCATGGTATATATATTGGTTTCTTGGCTGTGATGTGTGAAGGGAGAATGTATGAGTCTGTATATGGGTCTGATTTGTTCTCCCTGAATATATTGTTTCAGAGATTCTTTAAAAATATCTCTAACAAAAATAACCTTAAAATATCTTTTAAACATACATATTCACTTCTCTCTCTTGCAAGCACATTTTCACAATCTAGTACAGAAAATTTAAATCAAAGCCATATTACTTCTAGCTGATTAATTCTGGGGGAGAGGGAAGAAAATATAAAGAAAAAATATGTATTCTTTAATATATATGAACTCATATTTATGCCATGATTTTCTCTCATTTTCCACTGTATTAAGTTCCCTCATTCAGATTTCCTTGAAAGAGACTTAGGAGCATAATGCAATGGCCACTGAAAACTGACACATTCTGCAAAGTGGGGCCAGAAAATTATAAGTTTCACATTGAGTTCAATGGGAAAGTCATAAGGCCCTGCTCCTTCTCCCTTGGGGTATTTTCCTGTTTTATTGTCAGTACTATAATGGGCAATCAGTTCCTGAAATGGTGCCCTGCTGTCTAGATGAAGCATTTATAGGGTTTTTAAGCAGTCCATTTTAACACTGCAGAATAAAAAAAGTCAGCTCTTGTAAGTTCAGATTTTAGGGTTCTGATCCTGCACTGAACCATCAGCAAACCTCCTGCCCACTTGGAATTCAGAGCAGGATAAGTGTCTTGATTTCCACATTTTCTGCTGCAATTCAGACCTTTATTTATCATAGCTGGAAACAACACTACAAATAAAAATGGTTCTAAAATCCAAGTGTCTGTCCCTTTTAAAAGTAAAGTTCCCTAGATTTATGCACATATATTTACATAGTAATCCTCTGAATGGAGAAACATCTCCTAATGAATTAGGGGATTACTACAAAAATATATAAATCATCACGGATGTTTTCCATGAAGAAACATTTAAAAAAAAAAAGTTCAAAACTCAAAGGAAAAAAGTCTGTTTAAGTGCTTAATATCACAGGCCAAATCTAAAAAAGAACTAGAACTTATGGGCCAAATTCAAGATAAGAATTAGGCCTAAAATGAAACAGAGGGATCACTTAAGGTTAGTCTAAATTAAGATTTGGAAGCCCAAACTTGACTACAGCCTAGATCATTATCTAGGTCATCTCTTTTCAGCATTTGTTAATCCTTACTATACCTAAATCTATGAAATACCTTCTTGTGAGGCTTAAAGTTTACTACTGCTAAAAGTGGCCATACTTGTTCAG